>NC_086448.1:379293283-379338283 GCF_028390025.1 Pseudophryne corroboree
TCTATACATTATATTCATAAATCACAATAAAGTGCTTGTGAAAAAGTGCTGGTGAGAAAAGAGCTGATGAAAAAGTGCTTGAAATTACTCTAAAAAAAAGGGGAAAGATAGTTGCTAGGTAAGGAAACACTTGAGTTCGAAGTCACCGTTGAGGCCCTTAGGTACAAGTGTCCCCAAACGGTGAATCCACCTCATTTCCGCAGTAGACAATCTATCATCTAGATTTCTATTACGCCATGAAGGTAACATTTGTTGTATTCCTATAAAATTCCTCAAATGGCATTCATTGGAATTATGAAATCTTTTAAAATGTGCCGAAACCGTATGGGTGTCTAAGCCCTTACGTATATTATATACGTGTTCGGCCATCCTAACTTTCAAGCAACGGGTAGTTTTTCCGACATAAAATAAACCACAAGCACACTCCAAGATATATATTATATTCTTGGAGTGGCAAGTGATGAATTCCCTAATCGGAAAAATTGTACCATTTACATTGAAGTTAACTTGTTTACGTTGTTTGTTTTCTACTGATTTACACATCAGACAGTCTCCACATTTGTGGAAACCCTTGGTTCTAACACTTTGTCTAATCTCTGGTTCTATACTACTTTTCACAAGATGGTCCTTTAAAGCGGGTGCCTTTTATACACAAAAGATGGTTGGTCCGGTATATATTGTCCCAAGATAGTATCCAATTTGAGGATTTTCCAATTATTTTTAATAATACGTTCTATATTTCTATGGCATGTATTGTGTAATAAATGCCCATTGTGTCTTATCGTTGGTAGCAGATATGGTTTTACTGTTGTTTAATAAATCCTGCCTTTCTACCCGATCAATTTTATTTCTGGCTTTTGTGAGGGTCTTTGGAGAATAACCCTTTACTTCAAAGCGTTTGGTCAGATCGTCTAATTGTACTTCACAGACACTAGGTTCTGTGCAATTCCTTTTAACCCTAGAAAACTGACCAAAAGGGATACCATCTAACCAGTTTTTGTGATGTTGGCTGGTTCTTTCTATAAAATTATTACAGTCTGTGGGCTTACGATAAGTCATAGTATGAATGGAACCCTCTTTAATATAAATACAAAGATCTAAAAAACATATTTCTTCTTTGCTTATACTAAAAGTTAAATTGATGGACATGGTGTTCAAATTTAAATTAGTGCAAAAATTATCTAAGGATCTTTCATCACCACTCCATATAAAAAAGATGTCATCTATAAAACGATGCCAGGACACCAGGTTCGCCACCAGAGTTCCATTAGTCCAAATAGTATGCTCCTCCCAGTATGCCATAAATAAGTTAGCGTAACTGGGGGTGAACCTGGTACCCATGGCAGTTCCTATAATTTGAAGATAAAGAGATCCATCGTAATAAAAGTAATTATTCGAGAGGATGAACTTTATACTGTCAATAATAAAGTGCTTCAGTGCTTCATTCATATGACGTTTGTTTAAAAAGTAAGTGACAGCAGTTATACCCTTTTCTGAATCAATTATCGTATAGAGTGTTTTAACGTCTGCACTACAAAGGAAACTATTCTCTTTCCAATCAATATCACCCAATTTACACAAAACGTCTCCCGTATATTTCAAATAGGCCCTCGTTGTCTGTACAAGAGGCTGTAAATATGAATCTATTAAAGCCGATAAATTACTGGTAAGACTATTACAGCCGGATATTATTGGCCGGCCAGGAGGGTTTAGGGGATCTTTATGCACTTTCGGAAGTGTATAGATAATGGGTATAGATGGATTTTTAATATTTAAAAAATCCAATTCTTTTTTTGAAATAAGGCCATCATCAAATGCTTTTGTTGTTAACTCCTTTAGAGCCTTCTCCATTTTAACCGTGGGATCACATTTTAATTTTTTATATGTATTATCCTCATTTAATAATAAGTGGATTTTCTTCATTTAAGTCTCTTTATTCATTAAAACCACCCCTCCCCCCTTATCTGCTGGTTTTATAATTAAGGATTTGTCTTCCTTAAGTGATTTTAAAGCATTAAATTCCTTTTTAGTTAAATTTAAATGTCTGTTCTTTTTAGTCGAATTTTTCTGTATAACTCTTTCAGCTTCATCACATACTAATTTATTAAAAGAGTCAATACAACTCCCCTTAGCATGTGAAGGATAAAATGTTCAAGGGAGGGAATGACAGAGCAGATCCACAGATGGTGAACATCTAATGAGGAAAATTAGCCTCACAGCTGCATTCAGAATGGATTGTAGTGGTGACAGTCTCTTTTTGGTAAGAATACTATTGCAATAACTAATGCGGGAGATAATGAGAGCATGGATTAGAGTTTTTGCAGTGTCTTGTGTAAGGTATAGTAATTTTGGATATGTTTTTAGATGCATGGAGCAAGATTTAGAAACAGAATAAATGTGGGGAACAAAGGACAATTCAGAGTCGAGAATGACATAAGGCCGCAAGCCTGTTGGGCAGGATTGATTGTCAAGTTCTCAACCATGATAGAGATATCAGGTTGGTAACTACTATTGGTCATTGGAAATATAATTAATTCTATTTTGGAAATAGTTTGAGGTGGCGAGATAACATCCAAGAGGATAAGGCAGTAAGGCATTCAGTGACACAAACCATTACAGATGGGTGACAAATCTGGGGAGGATAGGTAGATTTTAATATCCTCTGTGTACAGATGATACTGCAGTCCAAGAGAGCTTAGTTTGCCAAGAGATGTGGTATATATTGAGAAAAGCAGAAGACCTAAGATTGAGCCTTGCTGTACTCCAACTGATAGAGGTATCGGAGAGGAGGTAGATTTAGAGAAGTGGACACTGAAAGAGCAATTAGGTAGGTATTATGAGAATGAAGAAAGGGCTGTGTCTTGAAGACCTAGGGATTGTAGTGTTTGTATAATGAGAGAGTGGTCAATAATGTCAAAAGCAGCAGAGAGCGATCTAGAAGAATAAGAAGTGAGTAGTGACCTTTGGAATTAGCTGTGACCAGATCATTCACTACTTTAATTAATGCTGTCTCCGTAAATGTCGGGAATGGAAGCCTGATTGAAGTGGATCCAGTAAGTTGTATACTCGCAAGTCTCTCAAGAAGGTTGGAGGGGTATAGAGAGACGGGACAGTAGTTTGAGAAACAGTTTGGTCAGAATTTAGTTTTTTTCCAGAATGAAAGTGATAACTGCATGCTTGAACAGTGAATAAAAATAACAGTAGCGAGAGCTAGAGATGACAGATTTGAAGTTAAGGTTGTGATGAGCACAGGAGACAGAGCTTTACTTATTTGTCAAGATATAGAGTCAAAAATAGAGGTAGTAGAATAGGAGGATGAGAAGAGTGTTGATAGACATGTGGGATCAAATGAAGAGAAAGTGCCAGTCAGGTAGGGAAATGAGTAGGTCACGGACTGAGGAAGAGCATACCATTTAATCTCAGATCTTCTCAATCTTGTCCTTGAAGTAGGAAGTAAGATTTTTCACAATGATAGTAGCTGGTGGTTTGGGTGAGGGAGAGTTGAGAAGTAATTTAAATGTATTAAATAGTCACTTGGAGTTAGAGGCTTGAGCAGAGGTGAGAGTTTGGAAATATAGAAACATAGAATTTGACGGCAGATAAGAACCACTTGGCCCATCTAGTCTGCCCATTTTTTTTATCCTTTAGGTAATCGCAACCCTTTTTGAACCTTAATTCTTTGTAAGGATATTCATATGCCTATCCCAAGCATGTTTCAATTGCTCTACAGTCTTAGCCTCTACCACCTCTGATGGGAGGCTATTCCACTTATCCACTACCCTTTCTGTGAAATAATTTTCCCTTAAATTTCCCCTGAACCTGCCTCCCTCCAGTTTCAGTGTATGTCCTTGAGTTCTAATACTTCTCTTCCTTTGAAGAATGTTTCCCTCCTGAACTTTGTTAAAACCTTTGGTATATTTGAAAGTTTCTATCATGTCTCCCCTTTCCCTTCTCTCCTCCATACTATACATGTTAAGATCTTTTTAGCCTTTCCGGGTAAGTTTTGTGATGTAGGCCACGCACCATTTTAGTTGCCCTTCTTTGTACACTCTCTAATGTATTTATATCCTTCTGGAGATATGGTCTCCAGAACTGGACACAGTATTCCAGATGAGGCCGCACCAATGACCTATACAGTGGCATTATTACTTCTCTTTTCCTGCTACTGATTCCTCTCCCTATGCAACCAAGCATCTGACTTGCCTTTCTCATTGCTTTGTTGCATTGCTTTCCTGCCTTTAAGTCACTTGAAATAGTGACTCCTAAATCCCTTTCCTCCTCAGTAGTTTCCATTATAGTACCCTTGATACTATATTTAGCCTTTGGGTTTTTGAGACCCAAGTGCATGATTTTGCATTTTTTAGCATTAAACTGTAGTTGCCATGTTCTTGACCATTTTTCAAGCCTAGCTAGGTCATCAATCATTTGTTTTACCCCTACTGGTGTGTCTACCCTGTTGCATATCTTTGTATCATCTGCAAAAAGGCATACTTTCCCTTCAATACCATTTGCAATGTCACCAACAAAGATATTAAAGAGAACTGGTCCGAGTACAGATCCCTGGGGTACTCCACTGGTAACATTTCCCTCCATAGATTGCACTCCATTTACTACAACTGTCTGTTTCCTATCCTGCAACCAGGTTCTTATCCATTTAACTATTTTATAATCCACCCCCACACTTTCAAGTTTATTTAGCAGTCTGCGATGTGGGACAGTGTCAAATGCCTTACTAAAGTCTAGATATGCTACATCTACAGCTCCCCCTTGATCTATTATTTTCATCACAGAGTCAAAAAAGTCAATAAGATTTGTTTGGCATGATCTCCCACCAGTAAATCCATGCTGTTTTGGATCCTGTAAGTTGTTTGATTTAAGATATTCCACAACTCTTTCTTTTAGTAGTTTTTCCATTACTTTCCCTACTACTGATGTAAGGCTTACTGGTCTGTAGTTACTTGCTTCTTCCTTGCTTCCACTTTTGTACAATGGAACTACATTTGCTCTTTTCCAGTCCTCTGGAATGGCACCTGTATTTAGTGACTGGTTAAATAATTCTGTTAATGGTGCCACCAGCACATCTTTTAGCTCTTTTAGTATCCTTGGGTGTATCCCATCTGGTCCCATTGATTTATCCACTTTTAGTTTTGAAAGTTCAGTTAGGACCTTCTCCTCTGTAAATGTACTTTCATCTACCTTATTTTTATGAATGTCCTTGCAACATAACTGTGGCCCCTTCCCTTCTCCTTCTGTAGTAAATACTGAGCAAAAATAATTATTTAGGTGATCTGCTATTGCCTTGTCTCCCTCCACCAAATTCTCACTCTCTGTCTTAAGTCTTATTATTCCTCCATTTGATTTTCTCCTTTCATTTATATGCTTAAAAAAAGCTATGCCCCCTTTATCTACTGACTGGGCCATTTTCTCCTCAGCTTCTGCCTTTGCACGTCTGATCACTTTCTTAGCATCCTTCCATCTGTCAAGATACACCTCTTTGTCATTATTATTTTGAGTCTGTTTGTATTTCCTAAAAGCCATCTTTTTTGCTTTCACACTAGTTGATACTTCTTTTGTGAACCACACTGGCTTCCTTTTCCTGGTGCTTTTCCTAACCCTTTTGATACAAAGGTCTATTGCCCTTAGTATTGCACTTTTCAGTTTTTCCCATCTCTCCTGCACCCCTTCCAAGTTCCTCCAGTCCACCAATGAATCACTTAAACATCTCCCCATTTTTGCAAAGTCAGCATTTCTAAAATCCAACACCTTTGTTTTTGTGTGACAGGAGTTGGTTCCTGTCTTTATACTAAACCATACTGCTTGATGATCACTGGATCCCAGGTGCTCACTCACATATATGTCTGATATCCTGTCATCATTTGTAAGAATTAAATCTAATATTGAGTCTTTGCGAGTGGGCTCCCTCACCAATTGATTGAGAGATGCTCCCTGTAAGGAATTTAGAAATTTGCTACTTGTAGCTGAACTTGCAAAAGACCCCTCCCAATTTACATCAGGTAAATTAAAGTCTCCCATGATTATGACTTCTCCCTTTAAAGCCATTTTAGAGATGTCCAACAATAGGTTCCTGTCCAAATCCTGCCCCTGGCCTGGTGGTCTATAGATCACCCCAATGCGAATAATGTCCTTCTTCCCAGTTTCCGTGGTGACCCAAAGGGCCTCAGTTTTGTCCTCAACATTTTGTATTAAAGTAGCATTTATGCTTTTTTTCACATACATTGCTACCCTTCCTCCTATTCTTCCCATTCTATCCTTCCTAAATAAATTGTATCCTGGTATAGCTATGTCCCAGTCATGATTCTCATTGCACCATGACTCAGTAATTGCGACAATATCCAGGTTATCCCTTGTCATTATCGCAATTAGCTTTGGAATTTTGTCTCCTAAACTCCTAGCATTTGCACACATCGCTTTAAGAATTTTGTCTGTGCATCTGTTATTAGTAGCCATGTCCAGACAGTACAAAAAATAACAAGTTTAAAGTTGAAATTAACTGTTTGGTGATGTTGTTCAGTGTTTGTTTGTTTGTTCCCCCCCTCCCAATCAGGAATCAGACTCTGTCCTTTACACCATGACTACACCTCACTAAATGAAAAGATATAGTACACCTGTCCACAAATGGCCAAATGGTCAAAGAAAGTAAACACCAGACAGCATGCAGTAATAAAACTGTTTCACTGAACAACTTCCCCACACATGCAATGCCAATTACAAGCAATTCATTACATCAAGAACATACATGAGTTTGCATTATAGAGAACTGTAGTGAGCAGATTGGGGACGTCTTTTCTTCGTTTAAAAGACATAATATACATAAGATGAAATACATACTTTTGAGGCATTAAGACAGTCCATATGTCATAGTTTTGGAGTGTTGTTGTTTCCTTCTGTTCTCCTTCGGTTTAACGCAGGTATAACGCTAATATTATAATAACACTTTTATGTCAGCACTTCTATGGAAGCACTACCAGCCGTATACTAGACTTTAAATAGGAACAATTTCCATGTGAATGCAATGATTGCAAACTCCTCCCGATACAATCCCACTTCAAACTAAGGCAATAAATTATCTTACACAAACAGGCATTACATACCAATAAGGCAGCCAACTAAATCTTTACAGAGTTAAAAAAAAACAAAAAAAAAACCTCTTTCTCAATGTACCTAAACTATGCAATCATGATATTCATTTGAGATAATCAGCAGATGCAGTACAACTTGCTGGTATGTGTAGTTCCACGAATCGTACCTAAACTATGCAATCATGGTATTCATTTGAGATAATCAGCAGATGCAGTACAACTTGCTGGTATGTGTAGTTCCACGAATCGTACCTAAACTATGCAATCATGGTATTCATTTGAGATAATCAGCAGATGCAGTACAACTTGCTGGTATGTGTAGTTCCACGAATCGTACCTAAACTATGCAATCATGGTATTCATTTGAGATAATCAGCAGATGCAGTACAACTTGCTGGTATGTGTACTTCCACGAATCGTACCTAAACTATGCAATCATGGTATTCATTTGAGATAATCAATAATATGTTTGTTTTGCAGTATCCAGGGCATTATGATAGATAGATAGATAGATAGATAGATAGATATGGTAGATAGTCTTATACGTAAGGAAGTTAATTGGTGTACAAGATTTACACCACTGATGTTCAACTTTACATGAGAGATTTTGTAGATGTCTTGTTAATATAGAGTACAACGGTTGACATCTAGGCCTATGTGGATTGGGATATGTAGTTGCAGCCACTTCATAAAGGGACATTTCAAGAGTCTGGTTCAGGTGTGATACTACTGTCTCAGGAGAAGTGATTTCAGAAATAGGTGAGATCAGATGTTGCAGAGAGGTGGAAAGTTCTTGAAAAGTAATTGTGTTATTATTTCTCTGGGTTTGAGGAGGATTGGAGGACTTCAGTGACACGGAGTATGTAAGAACATGCAGGTGATTATGTCGTGATCTGAGAGAGGGAAAGGAGTGTTCGTGAATTCAGAATCTGAGCATAGTCTGGTGAATAGATCAAGGCATCGGTTCTTCTGATGAGTAGAGGAGTCAGTCCATTGGGTGAGGCTGAGACAGGAGGTTAGAGAGTAGTTTGAAGAGATGACCAGCAGATTTTGGACTATCAATAGCAATATTGAAATCACCCATGATGTTGGTTGAGATGTCAGAGGATAGGAAGTGAGGGAGCCAGGCAGAAAGATGTTCCAGGAATTGTTTGTGTTGCCCAGGTGGGCGATAGATAGCTGCAACATGCAGAGAGCAAGAAGTGTAAATCCTGATAGCATGTACTTCAGATGAAGTGAATGAAAGTGATGGAACCTGTGGTAGAACTGTGTGTGTGTGTGTTAAAGATAGGGATAGTTTGGCCAATCCCGGGATTTTGGCCAAAAATTTCCTGGGACTCAATCCTGGGATTGGGGCTTCCAATTTCGGGGATTTCGGGATTAGGAAACCCCTTTGTTTTTTTCAATGCCGGGCAGCGTTGAGTGTCCTCAGGAGGCTCAGATGCTGCCTGGCTTCCCCTGCTCACCTCACCCTTCCTCGGCTGTGAGCAGCTGCGGGCGGTGTGCCGCTGTCTGCGCAGCGTGACCTCTGACTTCATGTCATGCTGCGCAGACTGTTGCACACCGCCCGCCGCTCGGACCTCCACACCGGCACGCAATACAGCAGTAGGTGGACCTACCCTCCCACCCGGGCAGATGGGGTATGTTATTATGTGGACTGGGCAGGGTGGGGAAGTGCGGGACAGCGACGGCGGACATTGCAAGGGAACCAATCCCAGGTATCCCAGAAATCCCGGGAATTGATCATTTTTCAATCCCGATTCCCGGGATCGAAAAAAAATGGTCCGGGTTTGGCCACTCTAGAGAGTAGTAATCCGACCACACCTCCTTTACTTTTACCAGGCTTAGAGATGTGTGTGACTTGGAGACCACCATGTGACAGTGCTGCGGAGGAAGCAGTGTCTGATGGTGTGAGCCATGTTTTTATTGTAGCCAACAGGTTGAAGTTGATATGAAGAGGTCATGGATGGATGTTAATTTGTTTACAAACAGAGCATGCATTCCATAAAGCACATTTTAGTGATTTGGAGCAAGATATATAGTATATATTGCTGCAAATCAGGTGTGTGTGAGTGGGGCAAGTGGTTGGGGTCTGAATTTGGTGAAGTGTCACCATCTAATACAGGCTTTTTCAACCAGTGTGCCGCAACCAGTTGCAAGGTGTGCCGCGGAGCCAGAGCAGCTTCCTGCACCTTCAGAGTGAACTGTTGGCCCAGGCTCTTCTTAGAGGATCAGTTGTTCTCCGGCCGTGACCTATGCCTTGAAAACGGTGTGATATCATAGGTCACGGCCGCCGTGTCTTACCACCCAGCCAGCCCACCTGCTTGCATACACATCTTCCAGTTACCGCCTGCATACACAGCTTTCCTTGCCAACCCACATCCACACCTGCACAACCGCCCGCTGCTCAGTATTCGCAGAACTCCACTATGAACAACCCCCGCCACTGAGGGACAGGGAGGAGGACAGCTGATATGTAATTTTATTTCTCCTGTGGGGAACAATAGGATTTCAATAGGATTTATGTGGGGAGAAAAAGAATTTATGGATGTATTGGGGGAACAATGTGAATAACTCATGAGGTGTGCAATAGGATTTATGTAGGGAGCAACATGATTTATGTGGGGAGCAATGTGATTGTTTTTTCTGTGTAGGCCAATGTATGTGTGGATTTTTGTTTTACTGTGAGGGCCAATGTGTGTGTTTTGTTTTTTTTCTGTGGGGAACTGATGGTGTGCCTTGGCAATTTTAAAATATTGTTCGGTGTGCCACGAGTAAAAAAAGGTTTAAAATCACTGATCTAATAGAAGAAAGAGAGAGAGAGATAAATATACTGTAGCAGTCAGTATTTACCCTGCACAGAAACAATATAACCAACCCAAATCTAACTTTCTCTTACGTCCTAGAGGATGCTGGGGACTCCAAAAGGACCATGGGGTATAGACGGGATCCACAGGAAACATGGGCACACTATAAGACTTTTACTGGGTGTGAACTGGCTCCTCCCTCTATGCCCCTCCTCCAGACCTCAGATTCTGTGCCCAGGAGAGACTGATCACACACTAGGGGAGCTCTACTGAGTTTCTCTGGAAATACTTTGTTAGGCTTTTTTACTTCGTGGGACTGAGGGGAGAGAAGTCAGACCTACTTCTTCTGAGTTAAGGGCTCTGCTTCTTTGGCTACTGGACACCATTCGCTCCAGAGGGTTCGATCACTTGGTGCGCCTAGCTGCTTGTTCCCGGAGCCATGCCGTCACCCCCCTCACAGAAGCCAGAAGAAAGAAGCTGGGTGAGTATTAGAAGAGCAGAAGACTTCAGTGACGGCAGAAGACTTCAGTAATGGAGGTACAGCGCAGCGGTCGCGCTGCTCTCCATGCTCCCACACACCAACGGCACTCGCAGGGTGCAGGGCGCTGGGGGTGCCCTGGGCAGCAGGTTACTGGAGCCTTTTTTCCACTGGCAAATAAACATATTAGGGGTGCCTGGACACTGTGTATGTACCCCCGCCAGTATAATATTTAACATTTTAGCGGGACTATAGCGCGCTGGGAAGGGGCGGGGCTTAGCCGCACAGCTTACCAGCGCTTTCTCTACTTCACAGTGCATGCAGAGACGCTGGCCTGGACCTCCACTTTCCTTACAAGTACAGGGAGCAAAACGGGGGGGGGGGGGGGGGGCACAGGCAGTTGGTGCTATATATTTACAGCGCAGACATCATATATTATTTATTTACTATTATATGGGCGCTGGGGTGTGAGCTGGCATACTCCCTCTGTGTTCTCTCTACGGGCTTCCCTGTGGGTCTGTCCCCTTTGGCCAGTGTGAGTGTGGGTGTGTCGGTACCGCGTGTCGACATGTCTGAGGCTGAGTGTTCCTCCCCGGAGGAAGTTACTGGGGGCGCGGAGAAGGATTTGGGAGTGACTCTGTCGGCACAGCCGACTGCTGATTGGGTGAATATGTTGAGTACATTGAATGCAAATGTGGCGTTATTGTCTAAGAGGCTAGATAAATCTGATTCTCAGACACAAACGTGGAGAAAATCCATGGAGGACGCTTTGTCTCAGGTACAGGCCCCCTCAGGGTCACAAAAACGTTCATTTACCCAGATGGCTGATATGGATACCGACACAGACTCTGATTCCAGTGTCGACTTCAGTGAGGCCAGTTTACATCCGAAATTGGTTAAGAGTATTCAGTACATGACTGTGGCTATTAAAGATGTTTTACATATTTCTGAAGTGCCTGCTGTTCCAGATACAAGGGTTGGTTTGTATAAGGGAAAAAAGCCTGAGGGGACGTTTCCCCCCTCTCAAGAACTGAACGCTCTTTGTGAAAATGCTTGGGAGTCGCCTGACAAAAGGTGGCAGATTCCCAAGAGAATTTTTATGGCATATCCTTTCCCCTCTGACGACAGGGGGAAATGGGAGTCGTCTCCCAATGTGGACAAGGCTCTGTCCCGACTGTCCAAAAAGGTGGCGCTTCCGTCTCCTGACACGGCTGCCCTCAAGGATCCGGCGGATCGCAAGCACGAAACGACATTGAAGGCCATTTTTGTCACTACTGGTGCATTCCTCAGGCCTGCCGTGGCGTCCGCGTGGGTGAGTAGTGCTATTGCTAAGTGGGCTGATAATTTGGCATCTGACATGGATACCCTTGTTAAGGATAACATTCTTTTGTCTCTTGGTTATATCAGGGACGCTGCAGCTTACCTAAAGGATGCGGCGAGGGATATTGGCCTCTTGGGATCAAGGGCCAATGCCATGGCGGTCTCGGCCAGGAGGGCGCAGTGGATTAATCAATGGAATGCTGATGCCGACTCCAAGAAAGCTATGGAAGCTCTCCCTTTTAAAGGTAGTGTCTTGTTTGGTGACGGCCTTGCTGACCTGGTGTCTACCGCTACTGTGGGTAAGTCGTCTTTTCTTCCTTATGTTCCCGCACAACAGAAAAAGGCGCTCCATTATCAGATGCAGTCCTTTTGGCCTAATAAATACAAAAAAGGAAGGGGCTCGTCCTTCCTCGCTTCAAAGGGTAGAGGAAGGGGAAAAAGGTCGCCTGCTGTGTCTGGCGCCCAGGACCAAAAGTCCTCCCCCGCCTCTACCAAATCCACCGCATGACGGTGGGGCTCCCCTACGGGAGTCCGTGCCGGTGGGGGGCCGTCTCTGAATCTTCAGTCAGGTCTGGTTTCAATCGGGCCTAGATCCTTGGGTCTTAGACGTAGTGTCCCAGGAGTACAAACTGGAGTTTCAGGAGATGCCCCCCGCCGCTTTTTCAAATCAGCCTTGCCAGTTTCTATTCCAGAAAGAGAAGTAGTAAATGCTGCGATACAAAAGCTGTGTCAACAGAGGGTGATTGTCCCGGTTCCCCCGTCCCAACGGGGGGAAGGGTTCTATTCGAGCCTCTTTGTCGTGCCAAAGCCGGACGGCTCGGTCAGACCTATCCTGAACCTAAAATCCCTCAATCCGTACTTGAAAACTTTCTAGTTCAAGATGGAATCTCTTCAAGCTGTGATCTCCAGCCTAGAAGGGGGGGGGGGGATTTTTTAGCGTCGGTCGACATAAAAGATGCCTACTTACACGTCCCGATATATCCTCCTCATCAGGCCTTCCTGAGATTTGCGGTGCAGGATTATCATTACCAATTTCAGACGTTGCCGTTTGGGCTTTCCACGGCCCCGAGGGTCTTCACCAAGGTGATGGCGGAAATGATGGTACTCCTATGCAAGCAGGGTGTCACAATTATCCCGTACTTGGACGATCTCCTGATAAAGGCGAGATCAAAAGAGCAGTTGCTAAGAAATTTGGAACTCTCCCTGACGGTTCTGCAACATCATGGTTGGATTCTAAGTCTTAGTTGAGCCCGACAACTTACGGAAAAAATGTGTCAGGATGGTCCTAACTGGCGCTAAGCTGCTCGGATGTAACAGATTTCAGAATAAATGTCACCACATTTAAATCAAGAAATAGAAAACCAGCAATTTGAAACACTGTCATACACCACAAGCGCTAAGATGAGATATCACCATAACGTCCCTTTTAGGCTGAGTGACGGATCCTTTCCTCTCAGGTGTATCTCCCATTCAGGAAAACAACCATAGGATTCCCAGGTGTGGATATCATAAAAAAGATGAAATAACAAAAACAACCAATGTGTAGTACGTAATGTCAAAACCTATTGATATACATATGATGCCTTTAGATGCTTGAAATGAATTCAGAGCGTACCCCACTCACACTAAAAGTGGAAGTGTAAAACACATCAAGGTTTCTTTTATAGAGGTAACCTTCATTTATTCATATGGCAGCCGGTGTATCAGAAATAGGGTCTCACTCAAACTCAATAATAAATTGTGATAATTCCCTGAAGCGGGCAGGAGATGCGTACCCCAACACTCACACTCTATAAGTGGGCTGTAAACATATAAAGGTATCTTTCTCTCCTTCAAGGGTAATCCAAAAATCGCGTACCACAACTCACAATTTGGAGAACTGTATGACTCCTATCAAGGTATCTTTCAATTTTCATATGAGGATGACGACTGGGAATTTCTAGTGTAGTCTCCCGGCATGAGTCATAAAGGAATAGAAACAAACCAATGTGTAACAGATCACATATGTCAAACACCTTAAGTGTATAGCAGTTTTTTAATGGTTGAATATGCCCGGGATTCAAACGCCCTTCAAAAGGTGTAAGTTAATGCGTACCCCAACACTCACACTCTAGAGGTGGGTGGTAAACTCATAAAGGTATCTTATTTCTCCCAGAGTAATAGATGATAATTCAATGTTGCGTACCCCAACTCACAGTTTGATGTGTTAGAGGACTCCTATCAGGGTATCTTTGGGCTTCAGGTGACCGGTGCAACTTATGTATTTAAATCACATATTTTTCCGTTAGCCCCCCAAAAAAGGACAATGGCAATGCTCATACCAAAGTAGGTAAAAAAGGGGGTTACAGATTTTATTTAACAATACATGCCATTAAAATACACGCATGGAAAACCATGCATAATGGTACATAAGATAAATGAAGACAGATGAATAAAAACAGCAAAGAGAGATGGTAAGCTCTTGCAAAAAAAAAGAAATTTTTTTAAAAAATTGGGAAGCAAAATACAATATTAAAAAATCCGGATAAGATAGCTACTCACACTCCTGTTAATCGACGCGTTTCAGCCCACATCTGGGCCTTTATCAAGATATATTGGAGTGTGTTTGTAGCCTGATATTTAAAGGACAAAGCGCCAATAGGAAGAGAGCAGGAAATGACATAATAATTTAAGGGGATTTTTTCCCCAAACCTTTTTTCTTTGCCATTTTTATATATAATAAATGTAAACTGATTCATCTCTAAAGATACATAGTTCTTATCTATAGACACAGTAAGGAAAATCCAAATAGAAGCTAAGAAATAACAATAAAAAATCGCGTTTTATAACTTCCGGCGGAAGTGACGTTGCGGCACGGAGATGTTCATGGGAGATGTAGTTTTTTCCCCTACATATCCGGCCGCTCATCACTCGTAAACCAGCCGGACAGGAAGCAGTATGAATGTCTCTTGGGAAGTGTAGTTTATCCTGCTAACAAGTCCAGACCGTCACCGGAAGTTGTATTTTTGTAGTTCAGCCTTCATGCATCTTGGGAAATGAAGTCCATTTAGTATCAAACGTCCGGGAGTTTAATGACGTGATATTCCGTAATTTAAACAGATGTTCAAACTCAAAACAAATTGCTTAGGTGACATCATGGTATATTAGATGGATTAGATTCTAAAAAACAAGATTGCAATCAGCATACAACTGTATGAAAATACACTTCCCGTGATTCCAACATATACAAATAATATTATTAATCAGAAGGATAGAAAAGTGCATTACTTAGTATATAATTATAAAGTGCCATCAGTGTATACTTTCCAATTAAATTATTATATATGTGACATATTCCCATTATTAGGGTTATATGTTTTAATATACTATATACAAGTGTCTGACCGTTATTCTGTAATAAAGTTCCTACTACCTATCTAAAGTATGATGTGTACCCCTCATTGGGGTCAAAATTTAATGAAATCTGTGTTCAATTGTTATTTATGTGATGAGTGCACAATAAAGAGTGACAGGTTACCATTATTTAGGTAATTATAGTATATTATACCTTTTTTACAAGTGTCTAACATTTGTTATATAATTAAATGCCTTCTACAGCTAAAAGTGTAATAGATACCCCTTATTGGGGTCTACATTTAATATATTCTATGTTTATTGGTCTCTATTAGACATTAAACTAGGGGGGAAAAAAAGGAAAAATTCACATGAACCATTTGATCTCGAAATCACTATTAAGACCCATAGGGTCTAGTGTGTTGTAATTAAAAATAAGGCTCATTTCTGTTTTAGCTAGCAAAGTTGCTGTATTGCTAGTGCGTATATTCCCCTTTATATGTCTTAATCCACAAAAGCTTGAAATGGGCTGATAGGGAATGAGTTTCAAGGCCTTTTTTAATATTTCGGACATGCTCTCCCAATCTGGTTTTCAATGGTCGAGATGTTCGTCCGATATAAGTCAAATTACATTTACACGTGACCGCATAGATCACATTGCTTGTGTCACACGTAATGAAATCTCTTATTTCAACTGTTTTATCATTGATGATTACTCTCTCAATTTTGCTGCATCCCCCACTTTTGATGCTTCGGCAGCCCATACAATTGCCGCATCTAAAGAAACTCTTGGATCTTATTCTAGATGAAGATGGTTAAGTGTGCAAAGTACTGGAAACTAATTTTGATTTGAGATTAGGGGCCCTACGATAAATATGGACCGGTCTATCTGGTACCAAAGGGCCAATGATCGGATCATTCTTAACGAGGTTCCAGTGTTTTTTTATGATCTTTTCAATTGATCTGTGTTGTGAGGTGAAATCTGTAATGAAAACCCATTCATATTTTTTGTCTTTGGCTTTCCTCACATTATTAGTACTAAGCAGGTCCTTACGGTCTATTCCATTCACATCTTCCAGGACCTTATTAATATTATCACTTTTATAGCCACAGGCCTCAAACTTTCGTGATAATGTGGATGCCTGTTGTTGAAACATAACATTCTCACTACAGTTTCTTTTAAGTCTTTTAAGTTGACCAACTAGAATAGAGTTAAGCCAACTTTCGTGATGGCAACTATTCGTGGAGATATATGTCCCAGAATCTGTAGGTTTTGAGAAAGCTTTGGTGTTGATTACGCCATCCTTGATATAAACTGTTATATCAAGGAAGTTAACTGTGGCTTGATCAATTTGGAAAGTTAAATTGATATTCTTATCGTTGGAATTAAGATTGTTGCAGAAAGCATTAAGAGTGTCAATACTGCCCCGCCAAACGAAAAAAACATCATCTATGTATCGGACATAGGACACCAGGCTCGACCCGAGTACGTTGGAGGACCATATGGTTTTGGCCCGACAACTTGGCTGCCCTTCTTGGGCATGATCCTAGACACGGAACTACAGAGAGTGTTTCTTCCGGTGGAAAAAGCTCTGGAAATCCAGACCATGGTCAAGGAGATTCTGAAACCGGCAAGAGTGTCGATTCATCAATGCACTCGAGTGCTAGGGATAATGGTTGCAGCTTACGAAGCCATTCCGTTTGGCAGGTTTCTGACAATGCTAAATTCCTTTGTCGTATAAACAACCCTTTATGAAGTCTAAGAACACTGTACGCTGTTTACTTAAGAAGTACCGTAATGGTACGCTATTTGCGTAACGATCGCTCAGCAGTAAGCGAGACGCTCAAGCGTCACGTTCGCTCACGGCCCAGTGATCACAGGACACGTTATTGGTTATGACTAGAGTAATGATTCGCTGTAGCGTAGCGTACGCTCGAGACCACGAGGAGGTCACCAGCGATGCAGACGCTCACAGCACTATACCTTTATGTTTAAACCTTATACAAATGAAATACACAGAATACCTTAATGTGAGTACAGGGTGTGAGTGCAACCTTGTGTAACCTGACTAACTACAAAGCTGCTTGAGCGTCTCCGACGCTCAAGTGAACACTTAACACTATAGAAAATACACAGATACAGGTTTAGGTTCCAAAGCCTATTAACTGTATTATATCTAATATATTTGTAAAAGGGGATAACAGTACAAATGATACACTACAATATAACAGAGACTTCCTAACCACAGAACTAAACAATAAATACAAAAAGACAATACTACACTGACCTAAATGCAATACAATACAATACTATCTAATACAATACAATACTAGCCTAGTCTAGGGGAGATATGAGAGAACAGAACAGAGAGAGAGAGAGAGAGAGAGAAATTGGCTCACAGAAAGACAATGATTACGGAGAGAAAACTTACGCACAAGGGGAAACGATCGCCTGCGCCTCGATATCCAGCTCCCGGCTATCAGCAGATAACCGTTGATGAGAGAGTGAGAGCTGGATGTGGTCGGCCTGCCTATTTATGCCCCACACACAATGCAATCTCCTGGTCCTACAATCCCATTGTCCATTGGCCGAAGGAATTCGGCCCTGCATCATAACAAAAGGTCATAGGGTGATTCATACAGGTGGGCTGTGACGATTTCCAACAGCTCAGGTGGGTGGGAAACTGGGTTTCCCGCCGCATACCTGAGTATGTGTAAATAATAGAAATGGACATAAACTTCTTATGTCCATAACTATTCGCACGAGCGATTAATACGCTCCAAACCAACACCGGAATATTACTAATTAAATACTCTTCCGATGGGTACCAAACACTGCTGTATGATTCCTGTTAGACCCTTCGTACAATACAAAGAGGGATTCCTTTAAACAGGGACCTTCTATTTTAACCAGACTTTCAGAATCTATCAAGGTGACCATGATCTACAAACTACATTAATTGTGAACATTTGTAACGAATGAGTCGCACGCTACGACTACATAAACTCTACCGTAAATACGCATACCGCGCCTGCGAGTGCACGCTATCGCGGGTATGCGCCTTCACGGGAGAGCGTACGCATGCGCAGCGCGGACCAGTGTGCGGTGCAAATATGGCAACGTGCATAGAGACATTTTTCTGACTTTGACAGTCCACCCTTTGGCAGTCAATAATAACTGCCACCTTCTAAAATATTTAAGGAGAAAAATGTAAGTCAGGGGTTAATTAATTTCCATGGTTGGGTAAGGGAGAAGAGTGGAGTAGGTGTGAAGAGGGTATGACCTAGTGAGAAAGCAGAAGCATGTGTGTATGAGTCCATGTTTGGAGGGTCATGTATCATCGTGCCGTACGTGTGGTAAATCAAGCTTCGAGGTATTGCGAAGTATACATTTGAATTCCTTCTTATCCTGTGGTACAGGTCTGTGGATGGGCTGTCAAACTCTACCGAGCTCATTTCGGCTGTGGTTGTAACAAAATGGGGATGCACATTTTAGTTGATGATACATGAATGGGGGAGGTATGTGGTTGCTGATATCTGTGCCTGTATTCCCTATCGTCTATGTGTGTCGTTACCTGAGGGTTGTAGAGATGAAGATAAAGAACACTTACGAAAAATGCAATGATATTCTATGTCAGGGAAATGTACATCTGTTGTTGAAGTTGTGTTCGGTATCTGTTGAGAGTCGTCTTCTTTGCGCTGTATTGCTCCTTGGGCATGAGCAAATAGCTTTGTCTGAGCCATCAGATTTACAAAAATGTTGGGCTAGCGTGAGTTTAAAAATACTAGGGAAACTGGGGATCCATGGCAAAGTTCATCAAGTGTCCATATTTAAAGTTGTCAAATCTTCTTCTTTGGTGCTTGTCTGTTGTCTGTATAGCGTCTCGTCAACTTCCTCGTCCAAGGGGGTCTTTGTATCTTGGAGAAAAGCAGAAAAACAGGTGAAAGAAACGGACCGTATAATCGCATTTTCATCACATTCTGGTTTCTATCATTGGGTCATAAATCAAATCCAGGTTAATTACAGTTTCCTCGCTCCTCAAGCTCATCACTCTTGTACTTTGTTTGCACCTCATTAAAGCCTGCCCGCATCTAAATATCAATCCAATCGATATAACGACACCCAAGATACATAGTAGAAACTTTCCAACATCCATTATGACTCCTTGAGCCCAGTCTCCCAAACCGGAGAACCAATTTCGCGGGTTCAACCATGACACCCAACCAGTCAGCTCATTACCTACAGCAGCAAGGGTGAGATTGTGTTTTCGACGAAATTCCCACTTCAATTGGAGAATATCGTCCATCTTTTGGTCTATGACCTCTACCGGATCCTCGGTGCTATTTGTGATATACGTGCAACACTTTATGCCGTACTGTGTTGCCAATGTAACACAATATCCGCCTGTTACTGCTGTAAGATAATTAAGAACCATCCTATGCTGAACTAGTTCTGTTTTGTAAGCTTGAAGTTCTCTTCCAGTGTATCTAAACGTGTCATCATACATTTCAGTGATATTATCTAACAAATTGGCGAGTGCGGAAATGTATCTATAATTCATCACACCTCGAGCGGTACGAGTGAAATCTAACGCTACCAGAACCTGAATCCCGGTGGATTCATGGATAAGATCAGAGGCCGGATGCTCTAACCTTTCTGACAGCTGTCTTTTAACTCGGTGCTCGTAATGAGTGTGAGTATAAGGAGCTTGGGCACCACGGTGTATGTCCTTCATTTTGTCATGTGTAACAGTCATCACTTCAGGCAATACTTTTCCACTATAGCACAATCCTTCAGAGTTTGGGGCAAGCCATTTGTACGCCTTTCTCCCGCATATGAAATATGCATCATCGGGGAGAACATAGGGGACGGAGAAGGACATGACCATGTTACAAACCTTCCAGGTGAAATCTCCTGACCCTAATTCTTCCATCTGCTTAATGCACGTATCGGTTTGTACGATATGTGCACAGTATCCTGGTGATACCTCTCCAACTCTAGTAATCCTATTTCCTAAGGTATATCGATACCGAAAAGATTTTCCTCTACTGGCTATATGGCGTACGAGCTCTGTATCTGTAGGCATTCTATCTGCTCTGTGTGAAAAGGTCATGGTAAGGTTGCTCCATGACACTTCCCAATTTCCCGGCTTACGGGGATTGGAGATATTAAAACATAAGAGGGACCTATCCACATGGTATTGGTGGAGCTTCAAACTAGGAGGGCTGGAGATGTTAAACCTCCGGTCCACCGGTCTCCCACCCCTTAGCTCAAGTACCTCCCCTAACGTTAAAGGAAATGGTACTAGCCCTGATTTGCTGTGACCCTGAGGTACTTGAGAGCATACCTAACAATCTGTTTGGTTTAACACGTTACCCACTAAGGAGTGATAGTCACTCAATGGATGCCGGTCCATATGGATATTAAGACTGGATTGGCATTACTTTATGCATCCATCTTCAACCATTGTCACAGAGCCTACAGATACAGTTTTTCTTTTTGAACTAACAATCCTTCAAAGAAAATGTTTACAGATAACATGGTTGTTAGATCGTGCCCGGTACTCGCCTTTGCTTGGTGATTGGGTTGCTATTGGAAATTTACACCTCCGTCTCAGTCATCAGGACCTTTCTGGATCCTTTCTCGACCTCACTGGTACTCTCACCGAAACAGACTGCTCTGGTCAACATCATGGTTAACGGGAAAATCCATATCACAGTCTCTTGGGGCAAGTCCATCTTACAGGAGGAGAAAAGAAGAAATTTGTAAAGGGGGTATAAGAAAACAGTTTGAGGGGAAGAGAACTTGTTACGATAATAAGTTCTCTCGTCTTGTTGTTCTTCTTGTTCTGCTGTCCTCTCAAAGGTGCTGTCTCTGAACATTCTGGTGATGCAATGTTCCTTCCCAACCGACGATCTTTCTGTAAGGAGCAAAAATCTGGCATTACCATTGGTCCAACTGAGGGGTGACATAGCATCTTTAAACCATGGAAACATGAGTGGGAAGAGAGAGACAACAAAAAAAACAAAAGAGATAGAGAACAATTCATGTGCATATATACATTACATAACTCGACAATAACCACAAATAAGAAAAGAGAAACAAAGCATTTTTAAACATTGTCAACATTAAGAAAACATTGTTAGCATTAGAAAAACATTGTCAGACTTATTAGGCTGTCATATCTATGTGTCTAATGGTCTCCTTGAGCAGTCCCTCCCCACCAGCACCTGCATTACTCCACTGTCTGCATCTGGCCAGAAATACATTGTGGCGGAGGTCATGCTGGGGTTTGGTAGACTTCTGCAAGGACCAAGTGGATATGCAATGTGTGAATTCTTACCACTACTCGTCAGAGATGGGGATAGAGAGAGAGAGAAAAAACATTTTTCACAAATACATTTACAACTTTTCACCTGGTCATTCCTGTGTCTTCAGTGAATGACCTCCCACTTTATTAACCGTTACCTCAGGCTTACCTCCATTCCTAATAATCACCTTTCCTGCCTATGTGATCCCTGATTATAATGGTGTGTGTTGTAATTTTGCTCATTTCTTGGTCTAGGGGGTCTAACTTTATGTGGGTTATTACAGTTGCTGGCATAATGCCCTTCTCTCCTACAATGATAACAAATCCTGGGCTTCCTCCACGTGTCAATGACCTGAGGTTTTGGTTGATTCGATGCCTCCTCAAACGCTCGGATGCTCATCATCATCAATCGTTTCCCCTGTACTTCCCTGATTCCTTGGATTTTATGATTATGGTGTTGTCTTTCTCTTGATCTACAATCTCTGGCAATGTGTCCCTTTTTATGACAATGGTAACAGACTACCATATCTGGATTTCTCGCAGGGGTGTGGGGCTTTTGTTGGGGTGGTCTTGTGGTTTGGGCCTGTATATTTGCTGCCATTAACTTATCTCTTTGTGACTCTCTGTATCTGGTGATATTCTGATCCTGATTGATGACGGCCTCTCTTAGTGCGGTCACCGAGATATCTCTCCAGTTTGGGTTGGTGGTCTGTACCCTTGTTTTTAATTCATCTTTTAAACCATGCATCAATACCTTAACCGCTATTCCTTTATGTTGTGCATTTGTCTTGATGTCTGCGATCCCAGTGTTTCTAGCCATTACTTGCAGTGCTCGATTGAAATAATTAGAAACATTTTCCCTTTCGTTTTGCCTTATGGAGAAAATGTCATTCCACTTGACAGCAGCTGGGAAATATATTCCTAACTGTCGGTTAATCTGCCTAATACATTCCTGATTGTGTTCCTCCATACAAGGTACCTCCGTGTTTAATTTACAATTAGCAATGAATTTTTCAGGGTCAACCCTGGAGGGCAAACATGCCCTCAGCACTGTCCGCCATTCTTTGTTGGTGGGTTCTGTGGCGTTTCCTAGTTCTTTAATAAACCTTTGACATTTGGCTAGATTTTTCCTAGGATCAGGAAATTCAGACATAATTGATCTCAATTCGGTCCGGGACCAGAGACAGCGCATTGCACTGTCCTTGACGGGAATGATTCCCTGATCGTCAGTCTTCCCATTGGGGACTGAGATCACCCTGGCCAGATCGAGCTCAGTTACATCATCTGGTGTTGGTCTTACATTTTGGGGTACATCTGTTTGTGCGTGATATGAAACATTGTACGTACCTGTGGACACGACCTCACCTGACCCTCCGTTAGGGGGTTCGATTATTGCCTTTACCAATTTGGTCGCGTCCACCTGGATGGCTTTCGTGATGGTTGCTGGAAGAGGTGCTGACATCGTTCTGGGTTCACTTTCTTGTTTGTATTCCTTAGGGAAGTTTGACATGGGGTGCAACTTGCACAGGTTAATAGTTGTACATTCAACAGTATTACAATAATCATTGTTACAGTTATTACACTTATCCTTATAATCTATATTACAGTTGCTATGAGCGTTTTTATTGTTCAACCTTGTGCTTTTCTCTCCGCAATCAACTCCTCCCCCGATGCCATTATCTCTCCTCTCAGAAAAGTCAATTGAATCTCTTTGTAATTCACCTTCCTGTTGCCCTAACTGCAAATAATCATAATGTTTACTTCGTCCCTTTGTTGGTTCAATGAGACATATCCTCCTCCTTAAATTTTGTAACACTTCTGGACTGGAGCTACCTATTCTTGGGAATTTCTCCCTGTCTTGTACAGTCATTCTCTCCCATTCATCACATAAAACTTCAGCGTGATTTCCATATTTCTCACACATCACATATCGTGCCGACCCGACTGGCCGGTTCCCTAAATCAACCCGAACCGAGGTTGATCGCCCCCTACCTGAACAAATGGCCCCCATAATCTGCAGGTGTTGCTTATTCCTCCTTGGATCTTTATCTCAAGGTTTTCAGCGAACCCTTACAAACAAACCAAGATGTCCTGGGCAGGCCGGCGGTGGTGGTTTATCAAGTACCCCACTTACTTCTCGCCCACGTTGGCCAGTACTGCAATCACTGTAACCGGAGCTGTGGTACCCAACCCAGGGCCCCTGTGAACCTTTATTTACTGGGGCGTGCTGGACCTACCAGTCCCCAGCAAGTATCGGTTGTTGGATAGTTCCCGAGTGACCAGCGAACTTCCCTTTAAAAATAAAAAATTACACAAATCACGTCAGAGTGTACAAATAGCGTTTGTGACCACTTTACTCTAATGGTATTAGGTCAGATTACTAACTACTGCACACAATTACGTGCGGTCCAATCGTTCAGTACACAAGCACTACTTGTCATGTACTGAAAGATCAATGGAATCGATGTTTCCGGCCGCGATTCCTTCAGCAAGAGCTTATGGCCTATATGGGTTCTGCACCAACACCCCAGGCGTTGTGCCACTGGACTTTTATAGCGGACCTCTTTAGTACCTTGTGACCTCCTGGTCTTGTTACCTTATGACCTCCTGGTCTTGTTACCTTATGACCTCCTGGTCTTGTTACCTTATGACCTCCTGGTCTTGTTTACCTTATGACCTCCTGGTCTTGTTACCTTATGGTCCGCTATACTCTAATGCTCAAATATTATTTAACCAGGGATGCCTCCCTAGCCACCGTATATGTCACTTACACGTATGTCCCTTGACGAGTACCCGACTTTCCTTTTGGTTCAACCTCTAAGTTATATAAACTTATGTGATAAAAACACACTCACTCAACACATGTACACTTTGTTTCTATATCTATTTCTGCGCAGAAATTGCCTTCAGTCCAACAGTGTTACCAATTAGGAGCAGGATCTGTTAAACTAAATTTCAGATTTTTCCAAAAATAGATTTGCGTTATTTACCGCGTCGCGTTATCTACCGCTGTGCGTTACTTATCGCCTTTGCGCTAATTATCGCTTTGCGCTAATTCAAC
Source organism: Pseudophryne corroboree (assembly GCF_028390025.1). Classification (NCBI taxonomy): domain Eukaryota; kingdom Metazoa; phylum Chordata; class Amphibia; order Anura; family Myobatrachidae; genus Pseudophryne; species Pseudophryne corroboree. The sequence goes on from NC_086448.1 coordinate 379,317,694, forward strand.
TTTTTGTGACGAGCTACGTGGGCGTAACCAGACGCTACGTTGCGTAATGTACGCTGCGTGCGTCTGCCTTTGGATTGCGTACGCAAGTCTTTTGTTAGGGACACGTGTACGCAAAACAAAGATCCACCGTAACACAATTTCTATTTTTATCAATGTGGATGATCCCTGATCATCTACCGCACACCACACTGACTGCCTTATCTCCCGGACAAGCCGTGTGTTGGTCTATATTTTAACTATCACCTCTACTATGAAATAACAGCAAATCTCTTTTAGCACTTTCTATCAACTATAAAATTTGGCAAACAGGGATAGTGATATACGAAAATGAAACAGAAAATGCAGATATATGTATGCGTGCGTGTATACGCAAGACAGAAGAGAAATAAAACAGTTTTAAAAGACACAAGCGTTTTGTTCTTACTTCCGGTTCCCGGATTCCTTCAGCACTCTTTATCTAAGCGAAGCAGACGCTTATCCCGTCAGCACTGGGAGACAACCTCCCACCCTTTGCTGGGGGATAATGTCTGCTGATCTACCTAGTGCAGATATGAGAAGGATAGGACGAGTCCCCAATTGACAATGCTAAATTCCTTTGTCGTATAAACAACCCTTTATGAAGTCTAAGAACACTGTACGCTGTTTACTTAAGAAGTACCGTAATGGTACGCTATTTGCGTAACGATCGCTCAGCAGTAAGCGAGACGCTCAAGCGTCACGTTCGCTCACGGCCCAGTGATCACAGGACACGTTATTGGTTATGACTAGAGTAATGATTCGCTGTAGCGTAGCGTACGCTCGAGACCACGAGGAGGTCACCAGCGATGCAGACGCTCACAGCACTATACCTTTATGTTTAAACCTTATACAAATGAAATACACAGAATACCTTAATGTGAGTACAGGGTGTGAGTGCAACCTTGTGTAACCTGACTAACTACAAAGCTGCTTGAGCGTCTCCGACGCTCAAGTGAACACTTAACACTATAGAAAATACACAGATACAGGTTTAGGTTCCAAAGCCTATTAACTGTATTATATCTAATATATTTGTAAAAGGGGATAACAGTACAAATGATACACTACAATATAACAGAGACTTCCTAACCACAGAACTAAACAATAAATACAAAAAGACAATACTACACTGACCTAAATGCAATACAATACAATACTATCTAATACAATACAATACTAGCCTAGTCTAGGGGAGATATGAGAGAACAGAACAGAGAGAGAGAGAGAGAGAGAGAGAGAAATTGGCTCACAGAAAGACAATGATTACGGAGAGAAAACTTACGCACAAGGGGAAACGATCGCCTGCGCCTCGATATCCAGCTCCCGGCTATCAGCAGATAACCGTTGATGAGAGAGTGAGAGCTGGATGTGGTCGGCCTGCCTATTTATGCCCCACACACAATGCAATCTCCTGGTCCTACAATCCCATTGTCCATTGGCCGAAGGAATTCGGCCCTGCATCATAACAAAAGGTCATAGGGTGATTCATACAGGTGGGCTGTGACGATTTCCAACAGCTCAGGTGGGTGGGAAACTGGGTTTCCCGCCGCATACCTGAGTATGTGTAAATAATAGAAATGGACATAAACTTCTTATGTCCATAACTATTCGCACGAGCGATTAATACGCTCCAAACCAACACCGGAATATTACTAATTAAATACTCTTCCGATGGGTACCAAACACTGCTGTATGATTCCTGTTAGACCCTTCGTACAATACAAAGAGGGATTCCTTTAAACAGGGACCTTCTATTTTAACCAGACTTTCAGAATCTATCAAGGTGACCATGATCTACAAACTACATTAATTGTGAACATTTGTAACGAATGAGTCGCACGCTACGACTACATAAACTCTACCGTAAATACGCATACCGCGCCTGCGAGTGCACGCTATCGCGGGTATGCGCCTTCACGGGAGAGCGTACGCATGCGCAGCGCGGACCAGTGTGCGGTGCAAATATGGCAACGTGCATAGAGACATTTTTCTGACTTTGACATTTCATGCCCGGGTGTTTCAGTGGGACCTGCTGAACAAATGGTCCGGGTCTCACCTGCACATGCACCGGAAAATAAGTCTATCTTCCAGAACCAGAATTTCTCTCCTGTGGTGGCTGCAAAGTTCTCACCTTCTAGAGGGACGCAGGTTCGGAATCCAGGATTGGGTCCTGCTGACCACAGATGCAAGTCTCCAAGGCTGGGGTGCAGTCACACAAGGAAGAAGTTTCCAGGGAAAATGGTCAAGCCAGGAATCTTGTCTCCACATAAATGTTCTGGAGTTAAGAGCCATTTACAACGGCCTTCTGCAAGCGAAAAGCTTTCTTCAAGGTCTACCTGTCCTGATTCAGTCGGGCAACATAACAGCGGTGGCGTACGTAAACCGCCAGGGCGGAATAAAGAGAAGAGCGGCAATTGCGGAGGCCACAAGAGTTCTCCGCTGGGCGGAACAGCACGTGAGCGCTCTGTCAGCAGTCTTCCTTCTGGGCGTGGATAACTGGGAAGCAGACTTCCTCAGCAGACATGATCTCCATCCAGGAGAGTGGGCCCTTCATCAAGAGGTATTTGCAGAAATTACAAGGTGTTGGGGAATTCCTCAAATAGACATGATGGCGTCTCGCCTCAACAAGAAGCTTCCGAGGTATTGTTCCAGGTCAAGGGACCCCCAAGCCAGTGCAGTGGACGCCCTGGTAACTCCGTGGGTGTTTCAGTCCGTGTATGTGTTCCCTCCACTTCCTCTCATTCCAAGAGTGTTGAGGATCATAAGACGAACAAGGGTTCAGGCAATACTCGTCGTTCCAGATTGGCCACGGAGGGCCTGGTATCCGGATCTTCAGGAATTGCTCATAGAAGATCCTTGGCCGCTTCCTCTCAGAGAGGACCTGTTCCTTGGCCGCTTCCTCTCAGAGAGGACCTGTTACTGCAGGGGCCATGCATATTTCCAGACTTACCGCGACTGCGTTTGACGGCGTTGAGGTTGAACGCCAAATCCTAGCTCGTAAGGCTAGAAAGGAGGTCACGGCAAAGCATTATCACCGTATTTGGAGAAAATATGTGTCGTGGTATGAAGCCAAAACAGCTCCTGCGGATGAGTTTCACTTGGGTCGTTTCCTCCATTTTTTGCAGGCAGGCGTGGCTGCAGGCCTGAAATTGGGTTCCATCAAAGTGCAGATTTCGGCTTTATCTATTTTCTTTCAAAAATAATTGGCCGCCCTTCCTGAGGTTCAGACTTTCATGAAGGGAGTGCTGCATATCCATCCTCCGATTGTGCCACCCGTGGCACCGTGGGATCTTGAAGTGGTGTTACAGTTTCTTATGTCTCACTGGTTTGAACCTTTGCGAAAGGTTGAGTTAAAGTTTCTCACTTGGAAAGTGGTCATGCATTTGGCCTTGGCGTCTGCCAGACGAGTGTCAGAATTGGCAGCTTTGTCTCACAAGAGCCCATATTTGATTTTTCATGTGGATAGAGCGGAATTGAGGACTCGTCAACAATTTCTGCCGAAGGTGGTTTCTTCGTTTCACATAAATCAACCTTTTGTGGTACCTGTGGCTACGGATGCTGTGGCAGTGCCAAAATCTCTTTGATGTCGTAAGAGCTTTAAAAATTTATGTCGCCAGAACGGCTCTTGTTAGGAAAACGGAGGCTCTGTTTGTCCTGTATGCTTCCAACAAGATTGGAAATCCTGCTTCCAAGCAGATTATTGCACGCTGGATTTGTAATACGATTCAGCACGCTCATTCTTCGGCTGGGTTGCCGTTGCCAAAGTTAGTAAAGGCCAATTCTACCAGGAAGGTGGGCTCATCTTGGGCGGCTGCCCGAGGGGTCTCGGCACTTCAACTTTGCCGAGCAGCTACGTGGTCGGGTTCAAACACTTTTTCCAAGTTCTACAAGTTTGATACCCTGGCTGAGGAGGACCTCATGTTAGCTCAATCGGTGCTCCAGAGTCGTCCGCACTCTCCCGCCCGGTCTGGAGCTTTGGTATAGACCCCATGGTCCTTTTGGAGTCCCCAGCATCCTCTAGGACGTAAGAGAAAATAGGATTTTAATACCTACCAGTAAATCCTTTTCTCCTAGTCCGTAGAGGATGCTGGGCGCCCATCCCAGTGCGTACTGTTACTTGCTGTTGTATTGTTGGTTGTTGTTTTCGGTTACACGACGGTTGGGTTATGTTCAGCTTGTTGCTGTTTTTTCGTTCATACTGTTATCTGGTATTCCTGCTAATCCAGTTGTACGGTGTGTTTGTGGTGTGAGCTGGTATGTATCTCACCCTTAGTTTAACAAAAATCCTTTTCCTCGAAATGTCCGTCTCCCCTGGGCACAGTTCCTATAACTGAGGTCTGGAGGAGGAGCATAGAGGGAGTAGCCAGTTCACACTCAGTAAAAGTCTTATAGTGTGCCCATGTCTCCTGCGGATCCCGTCTATACCCCATGGTCCTTTTGGAGTCCCCGGCATCCTCTACGGACTAGGAGAAAAGGATTTACTGGTAGGTATTAAAATCCTATTTTCTCTGCACATGTTATATATCTACCCCACCTGCAGTGCACATGGTTTTGCCCATTAGAGTTTTTGCAATCAACATTGAATTAGGCCCATTAACCAGCACAGCTGATCCTAGATTGCGTCTAAAGGCTATGGCTAATTAATACAGGCTACCAGTGAGTCAAATGTTTAGCTGGTAAAAGGTGATAGATTACACTTTATTGGAGTATGCAAACACCAGCGCAGTATGCCTTCATTAACTTTGCATTAGAGCTTTAGAAGAAAAAAAAAACATGTTTTGCAATACATTTCCAGAATTCCAATTCCTGATGATACTGTAATTGTGGTAAAGACCAATGTGTCATCTTTTGCTCAGGCTTGTTTTCAGAAATGGTGCTCTATAATTTTGTTTTTAAGGTCATTGTGATTTTTAGATCTGTCCCCATAGTAGAAACAAAGTAATTGTATATAGAGGCAAGAAGAAAAAAAAAACAGAAGACAAGAAATGCAAAAAAGAAAGAAAAAACACCTGTCTGCACATAGCTTACGGAATTTGTCATTGGTACCGCTGATCCTGGTGAATACCGAACTTAAAATTTGATTACATTTATTTAAGAAGGGTGAACTTGAGAAAAAAAGAAGCAAGGTCTAAAGGTTAAATTATTAGACCACTTTCCTTACACCCAAATCACATATACAGGTTGAGTATCCCTTATCCAAAATGCTTGGGACCAGAGGAATTTTGGATATCGGATTTTTCCGTATTTTGGAATAATTGCATACCATAATGAGATATCATGGTGATGGGACCTAAATCTAAGCACAGAATGCATTTATGTTACAAATACACTTTATACATCTAGCCTGATGGTAATTTTAGCAAATATTTTTTATAACTTTGTGCATTAAGCAAAGTGAGTGTACATTCACACAATTCATTTATGTTTCATATACACCTTATGCACACAGCCTGAAGGTCATTTAAAACAATATTTTTAATAACTTAGAGTATTAAACAAAGTCTGTGTACATTGAGCCATCAAAAAACAAAGGTTTCACTATCTCAGTCTCACTCAAAAAAGTCCGTATTTCGGAATATTCCGTATTTCGGAATATTTGGATATGGGATACTCAACCTGTATAGACTTCTAGTAAAAGCAAATAAACGTAAGAGCCAACTTTTGAAAATTATTGGATGTTCTCTAAATATTACTGACAAATGCCATGAATAGATATAGTTGCTGACAGCACAAATATTGGGGGTGCTCAAGCATCCACAGCAGTGTCAGACTGATACATAAAGGGCCCACCGGAAGAATGCCCACACTTGAGGGTGTGACCAACCTCTATAGGGAGTGTGACTAGCCACCATAAAGGCTTGGCTAAAGGGCCCTACACACTGGCAGATAAAATGCACGATATGAATGTTCTCGTTCATTAGTGAACGTGAACTCGTTCATATCGTGCAGTGTGTAGGCACCAACGATTAACGATGCGCGGCCCGCGCTCGTTAATCGTTGGTGACCCGTCGCTTATGCATGCAGGCCAATATGGACGAGATTGTCCATATTAGCGTGCAGTGCTCTGGAGCCGGGTAATGGGGGGAGTGAAGTTTCTTCACTCCCCCTGTCACTTCCCCCCCCCCCCCCCCCCCCGTATTCGCCGCTGGGCAGCTCGGGGGCTGATCGGTAAGTGTGTAGGGCCCATAAGAATTACAGAGTGCAAGGCTGGGTATGTGTGTGTCTGTATGTACTGTATATATATATATATATATATATATATATATATGTGTGTGTGTGTGTGTGTGTGTGTGTGTGTGTGTGTGTGTGTGTGTGTGTGTGTGTGTGTATATATATATCTATCTATCTAATCTATCTATCTTATTTTTTTTGTCACTAAAGTGCATTGCTATTATTAATATGCACTAGCAGTTTATACTGTGTGTATGTGTGTGTTCATGTATATATATATATATATATATATATATATATATATATACACACACACACACACACACACAGTCAGGTCCATAAATATTGGGACATCGACACAATTCTCATATTTTGGGCTCTATACACCACCACAATGGATTTGAAATGAAACAAGCAAGATGTGCTTTAACTGCAGACTTTCCGCTTTAATTTGAGGGAATTTACATCCAAATCAGGTGAACAGTGTAGGAATTACAACAGTTTCTATATGAGTCTCCTTTGTGTGTGATTGCATGCTTTGCTTTAGTGTTATCTATGGAGGTGCTTTTCTACACACTTGTACATTGACCTTAAAAATTTATATTTTTATATATTAGTAAGATGCAATATGATTTGCCATACCAGCTATTATCATAATTTCCATTATATAGATATACTGTATATACTGTACATCATCAAATCACACAGTGAGCAGGAAGGATTCCTTCTGAAGGAATGTTCTTGAGAAACTATTTCTTGCCTGCTTAAAGCATTGACTTCATAAAGAAAGGCAATGAACAATTACTTGAATGGAACATATTTGTTGTCTCAAGAGTATCCTAGCTCTGCCTCTGCAGCACAGGTTACAAGCTGAATGGGGGCTGGTAATGCTCACATAGATTCAGTAAATCTGAGTTCTGCTTCCACTTTTGTTCACATTCAAAAGTACATGTTGTTTTAATATTGCAGGGGCATTCCCTTAGCCCAACAGTTTCTCCCCAGAGAACACAAGAACTGTTAAGAAAAAAAAGTAATGGCATTTCTTAAAAATAAATACATTAGCAATCTAAGGCCTTAACAGCATGTGTGAAGACATGGAAAAGTAGAGATGAAGGAGGAACATGTGTAGTACAAAAAAGGTGATTTGTTGGGGTGTAGCTAGCAAGGGACTGAAGGGTAACAATGAGAGGATGACAAGTTGTTTAAGCTAATACCACGATAAGTGTGCAAGAACATCTACTGTATATACATTATATAATATATAGACACTGAAGTACTAAAATTGATGGGATAGTAGTATGTGAAAGTAATGGTAAGTGGTGCCACAATACTGTGATATCTTGGAAATGCCCAGACCTGCATCAGTTATAATCTTATATCTCATGAGTTTGAACACCAGCTAGACTGCTCATGGCAAGACGACATGAATTACCACCCACTGTGGACAGCACAGTGGCTGACTGTGGGTGCTATATCGGTATGCTTGAGCGGTATCTGCCCAAAATTGTCCATGGTAACAGACAAGCGACACTGACTCAAATCATATCCACATTCAATGCAGGAGGTCCCAGCAGGTCAGTGCAGCATTCTTTAGCTTACATAGGATAGAGTGTCACTATTAACACTACTACACTGGACACAGTACATCACCTGGGCTTGAGACATCACTAATTAGACCTTGGAGGACTGGCATCATGTGGCATGGCCCGATGAGCCACAGTTACAGTTGTTTTGGGCTGATTGTAGGGTTCCGGTGTGGCACAAGCCCCATGAGCTCATGGACCCCATTTTTCAACATGTCACCGTGCAGGCTGGTGGTGGTTCCGTAATGGTGTGAGGTATGTTCACATGGCATGGGTTAGTTCCACTAAACACATCATTGACTGGTAACTGCTACGTTGCATCATTTGATGACCATTTGCAGCCCTTCATGGACTTCTTGTACCCCCATAACGATGGAATATTCCAGCAGGATAATGTACTACCATATTCACTCTACGTGAACTTAATTGATCATTTATGGGATGTGGCAGAGAGTTCCATTCTCACCCATAATCTTGCACCTACAAATATTAGGGAGCTGTGATACACTCTCCAGATGGCATGGGTCAACATCTCTCCAGAGATTTTCCTTTTAGAACACCTCTCCAGAGGTCTTCCGTTTAATTGGGGAATTGATGCCACATTGGATTGCTGCACTTCATGGGTCTAGAGGTGTCCTACGATACTAAACACCTATCCTTTGGCACTTCAGTGTATATATACAAACTATATTATTAGATATTTTACTTACTAAATTAACAAAATATGGCAGAAAGGGTGACCTACTTAAGCTACAGACTACAGTTTGACACATCCTCTGAACCAACAGCTTTCCTACAGAAAGACCAGGTGGTGATCTGAGCCAAAGAGGTAGGAAAGAAAAGCTGCTGTCATATAATGATGCACAAAACATAAGCAGTAAATAAAGTGTAACTTTTATTAAATAATATTAAAACTCAAATGATTGCTTATCTGTTTAGAGCCTACTGTAGGTTATAGTAAGCACTTTTATAAGGAGTTAGATTACTCCAATATGAGTGCATTAAAGTTCAGACCTGAGCCAAGCAGAGGCCACCCTGCCAAAAAAAAATGCCCTGCTTACATCATCTCATTTGCTGATTTTGCTGCTTTCTGGAGCTATGATACAAATTCTCTAAATGTTGGAAAGGGCAAAGAAGATTGGCGCTAAATTAATGCAGGCTTATTTATTCATGAACAGAAAACAAAAATGATATCTCCACGTGTGATTAATATGTTCAGAGAATGTTCTAATTGATCCTTTTTTATAGTACAATAGCTCCGGTTTTTTTTCATGTCAGGTACAGCAAAACTGCTTTTCTACTTTATCTAGGTTCCATTAGATCCATATTTAATACATACAAGTAAACCATATACATAGAGGCTATAAGGTATTGGCTACATAAATAATTGGCAAGAAACAAAAATTAATTAAAAGTTAGAACCATGTTTAAAGAGTCAGTGGTACTAGCCTCCACCATCCAAAAACATGCATAGTATTTCACATTGTAAAGACAAACAATAAGTTTAACATGCAGCAGTATACATGTGTGGTGTTTGTAAAATATGTCAAAATACAGAGTTGGCTGGTTTAAACCAAATGGCTTTTAAAAAAAAAAAAAAAAAAAAACAACAACAATAAAAACCTCTGCGTTTTTTTAAAAATATACTGTGAATACAGGCACCACACTGTGACTTCTTAAAAAAAAGGCCTATTGTAAGGGAATCCCTAGTATTATTCCACATTCTTGTTGCTTGTGGTCTTCATCTAAGTAAGCTGAATCAATGCAGTAAATCACACACACAACAAAGATATAGGGAGGTGAATCAGATAAGAGAGGTGCTAAATCTGCCTAGCATCAAGCTTCTCCCCCAACATTCCCATAGGACAGGAAAAAAAAACACAGTTAACACTCAGTCTTAAAGAGTAAACAACACCAACACATAAAACGGAAAAATACCTCATGGTTTAATCTTCATATTTACTTTGATTCAAAACCTAATGTATTTCCCATTATTGAACAACTTCTGACTGCTCAATCATCTTCAGCTAGTGTAGAAAGATTTTTTTCTTCTTTTGGTTTAGTTCATTCGAAGCTTCGAAACAGTCTGGGAACTGAAAAGGCATCTAAACTAGTATTTTTATTCAAAATGTTTAATGCCAGTGACATATCCAGTGCTAATGCTGAACTCCTATTTTCGTGTTTGTGTGTTTCTCTGAAAAGTAATTTTGCATGTTTTATTTATATTTAGTCTAAAATTGGTTTTATTGAAAGATTTCAAATAAATCATATCAAAGCCTTATAACTTTGTTTTGTTAATTTGCATTAAAACATTGTTGATCAAGGTTTCTAATACATAGCAATGTTTCTCAGTGTTATAATAAACAGGATTAAAAAAAATTAATTAAATCAATGCAATAAAAAAATGGTTTAAACCAAAACATCCGCTTTAAACAGAAAAAAAGGCGTTTTTTTAAATTGTTTTTTTTTAAACTGTTTTTTTTTCCAACCCTGCAAAATGCCAACACCCCCCGAAAAAACAAAAACCCAATCACCTCTAAAAAAAAAAATGACCAACTTGGCCCCTATCTCGCTGGCATTGCAGGCTGTGTCTACTTAAACTGCCTTCCAACAACATCTAATGGGTGCAGGCTTGGAGAAGTTAGATACGTACACCTTAACCCATTCCGTTGCATAACTATTGTCAGTGCCTCACAATAATAAGACTGTCTTCCCACCCAGACCACCATGTACCTAGAAGGGAACCACAGTTTCTAGGGACTTAAAATAGTATGGAAGAATTGGTCTCCATGCAGACATTCCGAACAATAGCCCACGAAGCACTCAAATATGAAGTAATGTCTCTCAAACACAAATTCACTTCTCTTGAATAATGATCAACAGTGCAACAGCTTCATGATAGGAGGCTTCCCTAACCACAGAACATCATGGCTCTGACCACCACCATATTTAAAAACTAATAATGCATGGATACATTAACAATGCTGAAACATGTCAACAAAAATATATCTCACAACTTTGACAGATACAGTATAATATATATATATATATATATATATATATATATATATGTGTGTGTGTGTGTACATCAATATCTGTCTGTATAAGCTAACTCTTGTGTTCATACAGGTGCGCAGGTGAATGCATCATTGGCCAGAGCTCGAAAGCTTAGTTTTGGCCAGTATGATAATGATACACCAGATCCACAGTATGCTAGATATGTATGGAAGAAATCTCCAGAGCAAGATTCAACATCCAGGTCATTTACAGTGATGAGGCAATCCCAGTCAAAAGAGGTATTCATGTTTAATTGATTGCCTTGCCCTGTATCTACTTATACAGAATACATTTTTGCATATTCTGCTTTACAATTGCCTCGTATTTCACAGAATGTCACTGGTTGCAACTATTTGTGTTTGGTGAAAAAGTGTGATAGTGATCTATCAAACGGTTGAACAAAGGTAAGCTCTGTGAGCCAACTCTGCAGCAGAGCCTGCTCCTGATTAGACTCCTTATTGCAACAGCACAGTTTTATTAATATTCGTGTGCAGATACCTCTACTTGAATTGCCCCTCTCCTCCTCTATTCTTACTGCAAGCGGAACCTAGGAGTTTGTTTGGTGTTGCTGTAGCAATAGTATATGAGGACACATCTGTTGGCTGATAATGGAACTTCAGAGCAGTCAGACTGGCCAAAAACTGTTACACAGTGCTGGACTGGATAAAGCTGGAGGAATAGCCAAAATAATCATCTGTAGTAGAAAGGATAAAAAATGGAGAGCCGCAGAGAAGGTACCAAAAGAGCAAACATATAGTAAAGTTAAAACTGACTGGATCATACTGAGTAAACAATGGCATTTACAGGAATGATGGAGACTAGGATATGAGACCTACAGTAATACTGTACTCGGACAAAGTTTGGATCTCAGGTTGCTTAAAAAGGATGGGTTGTTTGAATTTGGCAATAGTCATGATACAAGAAGATAATTGATGCGAGCATAAGTCCCAGAGAGTGCTGCTCACCTGTCTTTATGGTACAGTGTGAGACAATTTGCATAGTGGAAGAGTGGGAGTCAGATTTGCCAGACTCCATAAGAGCACATTGAGTTCACACAACATGTTCTTGGGTACTTCCAGTTGGCTAGCGGGTGACCACAGCAATTATTTGATTAGTTTGTTTTGGGATAAAAGACGCCCGACGCTAGCTGAATTGCATGGGACCCGGTGGCTCACTCTTGTCAGGCATCTCACGCAGCGTGGTGTACTGAAGCTACATGTATGAGGACACATCTGTATATCAACAGCAGCCACCTAAAATACTAATGAGGAGAAGCATCACAGAACACTGAATATAGGCCCTCATTCCGAGTTGTTCGCTCGGTATTTTTCATCGCATCGCAATGAAAATCCGCTTAGTACGCATGCGCAATGTTCGCACTGCGACTGCGCCAAGTAACTTTACTATGTAGAAAGTAATTTTACTCACGGCTTTTTCATCGCTCCGGCGATCGTAATGTGATTGACAGGAAATGGGTGTTACTGGGCGGAAACACGGCGTTTCAGGGGCGTGTGGCTGAAAACGCTACCGTTTCCGGAAAAAACGCAGGAGTGGCCGGAGAAACGGTGGGAGTGCCTGGGCGAACGCTGGGTGTGTTTGTGACGTCAACCAGGAACGACAAGCACTGAACTGATCGCACAGGCAGAGTAAGTCTGAAGCTACTCTGAAACTGCTAAGTAGTTAGTAATCGCAATATTGCGAATACATCGGTCGCAATTTTAAGAAGCTAAGATTCACTCCATAGTACAAAGTTCTATTTAATTTTAATTAGTAAATTATATTTTGTGCTGGTTAAGCTCTTTAAAATCGAGTAGAAGTTAATGGGGAAATATATGCCCTATTTTAGCTAGCATAATTGATACTCAAAATTACACATTGCATATTTTATATTTCTCTAAATGTTGGCATACAGAAATCTTATCATAGACCTGTAGTTACCAGTGGTGTGGACTTTTACCTACTGTGGGTGTGATATATTTTCGTAACTATCATAATATGTCACAAGCATTCATTTCAGTGTTTTTTTTGTTTGTTTTTTACAGGAGACATTTTCTAGTTTCCAGGGGGATTTTGATGAAGTAGATAACCCCTTCAGCTGTGCAAAAAATGGGAATGAAGTTGTTCCACCTACTCCAGCTTTTCCTATTTCACCGGAAACACCTTATGGTGAGCATAAATTTAGCGATAGTACCTATAGCCAAAGAATTGAGGTAGAAAATCACTATGTCTAAGTTGTTTTTTTTCTTTGTTTCAGTGCGAACACCTCCAAATTATAATCAAATGTTTGAGGCAGGCCATCAGTTTTGTAACCCTACAGATATGTATAAAACCGAGCATGGTAAGAAAATGCGTTACTTTATTTATATGCTTTTTTAGCAAATGCCAGATTTTGGTTACAATTGTCTCTTGTGAAAGAATAAGAATGTTTGTCTCTTTGTATGTGTGCGAAGTTGATAGGTCTGAGAGCTCCAAATACCTGTTTAAATAAATATACTGTACACTAAAAAATTATATTATAACTAACATACACTGATATGTGTAAGTGGACATCTCTTTTTTTATATTATTATTATGTGTTTATATCCACTTTACATATATCCATTAATTTTCTCCAAAATTAAAAATAATATATACAGTATCTATGTATATCTTCTACAGTGTTTGCTAGTACATCTCTCTTAGAATTAGCCCTGTCAACTTTTCTCCCATAACACATGGGATCCGGGGTAAATTCCCGATCCCATGCATTATCGCGGCTCCAAAGGTTCCTTATTGAAGATTATGCTTCGGGTGCCTTAGGAAACATAATCCCCACCCTGAAGCATAAACCCCAATAAGTGCAGTGGGCTCAGGGCTAATTGCATATCCCCGGGTGAATCCATTAACTGTGATGTATTACCACAGCTAATTGGATACCTGTCTTTATCCATATTTAAGCAAGAAAAGTATCAGCAAATTCAACAGTGCTCTACTGTAATATTACAGTTGGGCTTAATATAGGTTCTAATGTTTTATATACTGTTCTAAAAAAACAAACTATAGTAATGACCTTATTTGTCCACTCTCCCCTAGGCACAGGCAGATATTTTTTTTTAATCACAATACTTGGATACATGCTCAATCTGTCTCCTTTATCTCAATGCTGTGTAGGAAATGGCAACAAAAAAAGCAACTTATTTCAGAGAAAAATATAAAACATTCATACTGTAGCAAATGGGTCATGAATACATTAACCAGCATGACAAAAGATACCAATTACGGTTTAAAACACAGTTGCTTGAACAATGTGCTACATACGTTTTTATGGTAATGTGTTAGGATTCTAACATGTTAAGCATATCATATAATCTGTACATTTAAAAACACAATGTTGAGTGGACAGTATGTGGAGTGAGTGCTTGTTAAAAATGTTTGAGAAGAAGCCTATTAATTGTTTACAGAGTGTGTGCATGATAAATTGCTACAGGTTGGGTATGGGATGCAAATACGAGCAACTAAATAAACCATGACCCTTACTTTCCCCCTAACCCTTCCTTCTCGCAGCCTAACCCTAACCCTCCCTCCCCACAGCCTTACCCTAACCCTCCTTCCCTGCAGCCTAACCATCCCACTAGTGACTAACCCTACCCCCGCAGCGTAACCCTAAAACTTGCCGGCATACTTAAATTCGGGATTCCGGTCTTCTGACAGCCAGCATTCTGTATGTTGGGATGCCAACTACATCACTTTGTTTGTGTAATGTACTTTGGTGTAATAACTCTTGTTTTATATGTGAGCTGATTTAGTAGGTCCTGCTGAGCTTGGCATGCTGCATCACTGTAATCACGTCCACCACAATTTGTTCTTTTTTATATTTCCTAGTAATCCATTTCTCGATCGTGCCTTTATTTTATTACCATGCTATTCAATTATCTAATGGGTTTTTACTATTATACCATATGCTAAAAGCAATAGTTCATCCAAGGCAGACATGATTGGAAACCTAAAGTGTAACATAATTACTCTGGTTAATATAGTGGGACGATAAATCAAGGTTTCTAATAAAGGTTTCTTTTATCCGTCCACATGGTAGTTTCTCCTTTTACACCTTAAGGGCAGTATTACCTCCAAATGGGTACTATAACATAGAAGCAAAGAATACTAACTTAAGAAAGGGATTTTTTTTGTATAAAACAATTAAAACACACCATAAAATGAAGGTGGAATGAAAAGAATCATATCACCTGAGCAGCAATGCACGGTCGTTTGGATGCCATCCAGGAGACAGAGATACCCTTTTTAATGCAGATGTTATAAGAAAAAGGTCAGGGACTCTTAAGACCAGGCATGTCCAAACTGCGGCCCTCCAGCTGTTGAGAAACTACACATCCCAGCATGCCCTGACACAGCTTTAGCATTCTCTGACAGCTGGAGGGCCGCAGTTTGGACATGCCTGCTTTAGACCAACATATTGCGACTTGTAATAAGCCTTTATCAAGGTAGGGGCACCTTGTTGTGTCGTTATGTAAACTTGGAGTACTGTGTTGCATGATGTGTACTCGTAGCCCTACAATGTGACATAATGGGAACTAGGGCATTACCATGGTGCATAAAATTATTTAGGGCAATTTGTTGCTGTGGAGAGGTGTCTCTTTAGAAGCATTAGGTCATGGGTCCCTTCAGAATATTGCTATGGGGCCCAAAACGTTCTGGCTACACCCCGGCCACTGATATTACAAATTATGATTTTACAAGCATTTGTATTGATGCTTTTATTAAATGTATTAAAGGGTAAGATCTGTTGGTTGCAGTGATACTCTGTACACATATTTACATCAATACCTACATGTATAGTTGGGTGCATATGTTGCAGCTGTTTAAAAAGCCCCTGATAGGGGGGCGTGGCTTGCTGCCTAACTGACCTGACGTGTCCCAGGGGAGCTCCTGCAAAAGCCTGCACATTAACCCCTTTATTGGCGGTCCACCCGTGATTTACTGTCACCCAGCGCTTTATTGTCCCATCCCTAAGCCTAGGCATTCGGAGAGGGAGAGCTGCGGAGCTGGAGAACAGGTTTTTCCTGTTCTTACAGGTTGCGGCCTTCCCCCTGTTTTGAAGCCGGTACCTCAATTTTAGAAGCATTCCGGCCGGACAACTGAACGGTGCGAGAGCCGTGCGGGCGCGAACAGCCCTAACTGCCAACACTCACCCCTTCTTCAGACCGCTGCCGAGAGCCGAGAAGACACAGTCGAGTCCCCGGAGCCGGGAGCTGAGCGCCGAGTGGAGCCGCGGAGGTGCCCGTGAGTATCCGGTGCCTGGGAAGTCAGTGACATCAACTGGGACCGGGGACCCCTGGGCTGACATACTCCAGTGCAAAGGCTCAGTGACAGCGGCTATCTTGGAGGAGGCAAGGAGGATCTGTTTAGGTAGTGCTGCTTCTCAGTGATCCCTCTCCTGTACTCCATCAAGGTAGAGGGCACCAGCCCTTTTCAGCCTGTCATTCTGCTGACCTCACACTCCTCAGTGCCTCCCTGGATATCTATAAGCCTCTATACTGCAGACCCTGGCTGCTGGCTGGTCCAGGCTGGGAGTTTTGAGATGTGGAGCTGGGGAAGGCCCATAGCACTTGCGCCCCCACTTTGATCTTATACATACAATCTGGCCTTCTAGGATGGTGCCGCCTTGCGACCATTACTAACAAATGCAGTGCCTATGATGCAACTTCACCATGAGGATATGGCCTTCTAACACCGTGTCTACCTCACCTTCGCTTCCTGCCTGAGTAATCATTTGCTAAGGTTGCTTCATTCATCTATATGATCTACTAATCCCCCCTGGGTCTTATCGACATGCCTCCGAAAAAACAAAGGGGTCTAAATCTGCTCCGCAAGTACATTTCTTTGGACTGTCCTCCTCTGGTACTAAGCCCCGTTCCTCCCTTCCCTCGTCTAGTCAGACTCAAACGTCTCAAACAACTTCATCAAGCCTATACAATTTGGCTAACGTCGCACAAGTTGATATGGATTCACTGGATGGTCCGGTTACGCTACGTTCTATCCACTCCATGGTAGCCTCATTCAAGTCTGATATTTCGGCTGAGCTTAAATCTAACATCCAATCTCTTCGCTCTGACATCTTTGAAATTGGTAACAGGACAGACCATATCGAGCATAAGATGGAGGAGCTGGTCGCATCGCACAATGATCTAATCACCGCACACGACTCTCTCCTAGAGGAAGTCGCCTACATCCGCGAGAAAACTACGGATTTAGAGGATCGCTCACGTAGAAACAACATCAAAATAAGAGGCATCCGTGACGCTGTTTCTAATGCGGACCTATATGACTACGCCACCAGCCTCTTTAAAAAATTGTTGCCAGATGCTTCCCTATCTGACCTTTTGATCGACAGGATCCATAGACTTCCGAAATCAAGACAAGCACCTGCTCAAGCCTCACGTGATACCCTTCTCAGAGTCCATTTTTTTCTACATTAAAGAGAAGATCTTGCGTGCAGCGATGCCTTCCTCACCTACAGCGACTTGCCTAGATTCTCTTCAACTTTTCCCGGACCTGTCCCCAGCAACTCTGGCCAAAAGGCGTTCCTTTTACGCTATTGCGTCAGCCTTAAGGAAAGCTACGGTCCAATATAAATGGGGATTCCCTACTAAGCTGATAGTACTGCGTAATGGTACTACCGCTATTATCAACACCCCTGAAGATGGGCCTACAATCCTGAAAAACTGGGACATTCCTCTTGATATGCAACCCACTCCCTCAGCTACATCACCGAAACGAATCGCCCCAGAATGGACATTGGTTCCGGGCTGAAGCTTACCTTGTAATACTCATAAGTTAGCTATTGTTTAGCTTTTTCTTTTTCCAAGTTTATCTGTGTTCACATGATTATTGCCTTCTAGGCTTTGTTATTTACTCTATATTCCCAATGTTCTGGCTACTTTTATGCCGAGATAGAATTGTTATTGCTTCTTGTTTTACTTGCATTGCAAATGTCTTCCCTTCATTTTGAGATGACCTTGTTTTTCTTTTTTTCTTCTGTTTACAATTAACTACTAACTATGCTCTGGTTTGGAAGCGGCGGTGTGTATTTTTGGCCAACCCGCCGTCCACGCGTATCTGCCCGTCACGATACTCGTGTGACGGTGTCTCTATCTCCTCTATGGATACTATATCTGTTTTTTTCCCCTGTTTTGATTTTTGCTCTGTTTCCTTTTTTTTATGTCCTTTTCTTTATTGATGCCGACATTGCTCCTTTTTTTTTTGAAGAGCTATGTAGTTGTTTATTGTACTTTGACACAATTGCTACTAATGCTTTCCGCTGTGCTGTGTACCACTCTGTCATACCCTCCCCCATGGCCACATTTTTAAGTCTTAATGTCAAAGGGCTCAACTCACCCAGCAAGAGGCGTTTGGCTCTGAAATACTTTGCTGACCAAAAGGCGGATGTGGTGGCTGTACAGGAATCACACTTTCCGTTGCACTCTCCCCCACAATTCTCCAATACCAATTACCCAGTTTATTATATCTCTTGTGGACCATTTAAAAGAAATGAAGTTACTATACTATTTCATAAATCGTGTCCTTTTCAATTGGAGGATAAGTGGGTAGACGGCAATGGCAGGTATCTGATTCTAGTGGGGAAATTGCGAACTAGATATGTTACTTTGGTCTCCCTCTATGCCCCTAATTCCAATCAGCCCCAGTTCCTAAAAACCTTTTTTCAAAAGTTGTATAGTATCAGGAAAGGTGCGACCTTTCTTATGGGTGATTTTAACTTGGCTCCTCATTTAGACAAATCTTCGAATCTTGACAAACAGTCTGCCAATGCGGCCAAATCTCTAGCCTCCTTCTTTTCACACTTACTGACTGAATTTGATCTATATGACACTTGGAGAGTCAGGAATATTGGTGCCAGAGACTAAACGTTTTATTAGTCAGTGCACAGATCCTATTCTAGGATCGACTTACTCCTAACGGATAAATGGACATTGCAATCAATTCCTACCGTTAAAATATTGCCGATCTCGTGGTCTGACCATGCACCTTTAATTTGGCCCTGGTCATACAAACCGACTAACTCCCCTCCTCGCCCTTGGAGGTTGCGGGAATATATTTTGAGAGATGAGGACGGAGTCTCAATATTACGAGAGGCCTTGTCTTCTTATCTGGAAACCAATAGTCCTGCCAATACCTCTATTTCCAATCACTGGTGTGCCCTTAAGGCAGTCCTGAGAGGAGCCGCTATCCATGCTTCGGCTCATATAACGCGCCGTTCCTGGGAAGTCCAATTGGCTTATGAGTTGGCGTGACGTCTTTAGAAAATAAATATAAGCAGTCCCCCACGTATGATTCCATACTTGCGTCCCTGACTGAATAGTCTGTACCTCTCACATGTCCAAAGAGCAGTCTCCACCTTAAACCAGAAATATTACACACTGGGCAATACAGCTGGTAAACTATTGGTGTGGAAACTTAGAGGGAAAAATCTTATTAACAGAATTAAAAACTTGTCTGACCCAGATGGATCACTGTCCCTGAACCCTAAGGATATTGCAAACCAATTTGCTTCATACTATAGGAAGCTATATAACCTTAAACATGACCCCCTCACCCCCCAACCTTCATTACAGCTTACACGGTCCTTCCTAGACTCCATTAATTTACCTTCCATCTCCCCCGATGACACCTCCGTGCTTTGTACTCCCTGGACTGAGGATAAAATTCGTACCTCTCTGAAAGTCCTCAAAAGGGACAAAGCCCCCGGTCCAGATGGGTTTATTAATCTCTCTTATATTATAATAATAATAATAATTTTATTTATATAGCGCTCTTTCTCCAATAGGACTCAAGGCGCTTAACAGATACACAACATAATATAGTACAGAAAATAATGAAGTACATTTTCATAAAATACAGAAGCATGAAGATACTAAAGGGACATTATGGAAATGCTTGAGTAAACAGGAAAGTCTTGAGTCTACTTTTGAAGGATTCTATAGTTGGGGCCTCTCGCACTGTGCGGGGAAGTGAGTTCCATAGAGTCGGAGCCGCATGACTAAAAGCTTGACCCCCAGATGAATTACGGTAGATTCTAGGTACTGCTAAAAGTCCTTCATCTATAGATCGCAGTAATCGAGTGGGGCAGTATGGGGTCAGAAGCTGTTTCAGGTACCTTGGGCCCTGGTCATGTAATGCTTTTGAACTCAGTAAGACAATCTTGAAGATGATTCGCCATCTTATAGGCAGCCAGTGAAGGGAGTAGAGGATGGGTGTTACGTGGCTAGAACGGGGCTGGTTGGTTAACAGCCTGGCAGCTGTGTTTTGCATTACTTTTCAAGATTCACTCTCCCCACTTCTTAATCTGTTCACCAATCCTTTCCCTGGAGAAATGTTAGATGCACAGGTGATCACGATTCTCTAGCCTGGCAAGAACCCGTCTCTCTGCACAAATTATAGACCCATAGCACTTTTAAACACAGATATTAAGCTGTATGACATACTGATTGCAAACAGACTGAATCCGTTGATACCCACTTTGTTACATCAAGACCAGGTGGGTTTCACTATCGGTCGCTAAGTTCCTGATAATACCAGGAGAGTATTCTCTCTTCTAGAAGCTCACTCCGCGTTTCAGGAGCCCATGCTACTGCTTTCTCTTGACGCGGAGAAAGCTTTCGACAGGATTCATTGGCTATATATGTCCGAAGTTCTAGCCAGGTTTGGGTTCTCGGGTCAATTCTTGCAAAATATTCTCCGTTTATACA
>NC_086448.1:380243283-380393283 GCF_028390025.1 Pseudophryne corroboree
CAAGAGGTGGGGAGCATGGCCCAGTAGTCTCCTCCTGTGAGGGCAAACAGATGCATCTTGGAGGCTGCCTATGTGTCTTGATTTTGGAACAGTGGATGGACGTGAAAGCATTAAAATGTTTTAATTTTGATGTCACTATATTACTGCTTTTTTTTTTTTTATTACACATCAAATTAAATTTGAAATTGTTGAGCTTACACTGTAACCAACACTGTACTCTCACCTGCATTTCAGCAAATATACTCCCCTTATAGCCACCACTCCTATTCCCAGTTTTACACCTCTTATTTACTCCACGCTATGTCCTGTTTTTTTTTCCAACTCCTCCATCACTCATTGTCTACCTAATACTGTATCTTGCCCCCTGTTCCCACCTCTATCCTTACCCCTAGTCTCCCACACCTCCTTCTCTCTCCCTTTCTCTGTCTCCATCCACTCCTCTGCTTTCCTTCCTCTCCTCTCCTGTTACCTCAGTTTCATTCTCCTCTGCCTCGTCATGGTCCTACTATCCCACCACTTAGCCCTGCTCCCTCCATCCTCTCACAACACCTCCATCTACAGTACATCACACTAAACCCCCCTCCCCTGCCCACCTCCTGCAGTATCCCTTTCCGAGCTCAGATGCCTGCACCACTTCTAGTCTCTCATCATTTCTGCTCTTAAACTCAATGCGTTAAACTCCTCAATACTACAGCAACACTGAATTTATCATTCACCTCTCTCCACAAACTCTTTTACTCTCTCCTATGCCCTCCGGAATACCAGATTGGTCTGTAACAAATTCGTCCCCACCCATAACCTCTTCATCTCCAACTCCCTGAATATCCTAGCCAATACAGAAACCTGGGTTTCAACTCTGAAACCACTTCTCCCGCTGCTCACTCTGCTGGAGGCCTCACATTAACACACATACCGGCCCAGGGGTTGAAGTGGTGGTTGAGTTGAGGTCCTTCTATCCTCCGGTTACTCAAACAAAATCATAACCCCAGAACCTTCCCTCACATTCTCTACATTTGAGGTCCATGCCGTACGCCTCTTCCAACCTGTTCACCTTTAAGGAGTTGTCATTTACTGTCCCTCTGGCATTCCAATCAAATTCCTCAATAACTTTGCTTCCTGGCTCACTCACTTCCTCTATTCAGATATTCCCTCCATTATCTTAGGTGACTTCAACATCCCAATTGACATCCCTACAGAATCCTCTTCCTCTAAACTTCTTAAGCTCACATCATCGCTTGGTCTCTCCCAGTGGACCTCCTCACCCTCCCATGTAAATGGGCACTCACTTGATCTGGTCTTCACTCACCATTATGACATTTCTGACTTCTCCAACTCTCCATTTCTCCTATCAGACCATCATCTTTTCTCTTTTAACTTATCCTTCTCTGCTTCTCCATCTCTGGGGTAAATTTACTAAGATGGGAGTTCTATTTAAGATGGGATGTTGCCCATAGCAACCAATCAGATTCTACTTCTCATTTAGCTAGCACCTTCAAGAAGGTAATACCTGGAATCTGGTTGCTATGGGCAACATCCCATCCTAAATAGAACTCCCATCTTGGTAAATTGACCCTTCTGCCTCCTAAGGCTACTATCACAAAATGTGACATTAAGGCCATCGACACAGTTTCCTTATCCTCCCTGCTTGACTAACTTCTCTCTCCTATTCTCTCTCTCTCCTGAACAAGGCCTTCCTTTCTTCTGCTCTTGATTCTATTGCTCCAGTGACAACTATTCACTCATTGTGATCAATACTTCAACCATGGCATTTGAAATTCAGCAGATATCTTAAAAAAATGTTCACATACTGCTGAGCGACAGTGGAGGAAATAACGCACTAAAGCAGACTTCCTCCATTTTAAATGTATGTTCTCATCCTACAGTGCTATCCTTTCCATCTATAAACAGTCATACTTCAGGACCCTCATTTCAATTTTTGAACCCCTGGTGTCTATTTGACACTGTCAAGTCCCTCCTCTACCCACCTTCACCTCAACTCCTTTCTCTGCCCTTGACTTTGCCCTCTACTTCAAATCCAAAAATGACTCCATACATCAGGACATCACATCCCAACAGACCCTCAACAACCTGCCCCTCCTTTCCCTGCAACTACGCTCTGCTTACTCTCCTTGATCTCTCTGCTGCTTTTGACACTGTGGTGCTCCCTCTCTCCAACAAATCCTTCACTCCATTGTGTGACAGGGTCTGATACTGCCCTGTCCTGGCTGTCCTCCTACCTCTCTGACTGCACCTTCTCTGTCTCCTCTCATGACTGCACCTACCCCCACTTCCACTAACAGTAGGTGTCCCCCAAGATTCTGTTTTGGGACCCCTACTTTTCTCTCTCTATGTCCTCTTTAGGTGAGCTCATGCGCTCTTTCGACTTACAATATCATCTCTATGCTGATGATACTCCAGTCTACCTTTTCTCCCCTAAATTCTTCCCACTCATATTTCCATCTGTCTCTCTGCTATCTCTTCTTGGATATCCCAGCATTTTCTTAAACAGTGTGAGCATACCTCATTAAACTTAACCAGCTTAACATATATATTTTGATACAAGCTGGGATAATTTTGCTTAGTAAATGCTCACAGCGGTTAATTTAATACTTGTTCAATAGTTAAAGCTCACATGGTAGAGCTCTATACCTTTTGGGGTGTAAACGTGAGCATCCCATGCAGATCACTTTATGTAATAAACAGACGTAGGAATCAATCCATGCCTGTTTAATATAGAAACAGTTCTTTACAACTCCAGGTTTAATTGTTGCAATTTTTGGGACAGCGTTCCAATAGCTACATTAGAGAGGCTGAACATTGTAATGTAACAGCTACCTTGGCATGTAGCAAATAATTTTAAAAACACCAATATGGCAGAGCTGCATTTCCGTTGTGTTAATACGGGCATTTCCAGCAGGATCGTAATCAGTGTATTATATTGATTTATTTTCACGCCTGCTCAATTTACATCTAGTAACAAAGGGATATAGGGGCCACTTATTGATATCTGATAGAGGTTATAAACATCTGTAACCCATTTATCACGGATGCACCCCTCATGATGGTACCATAATAGCCATACTGGCAAGGATTAACATAAGCCGCAATTGTCACGTCACATGAGATAGCATTTGGGTGCCTAGACGTGTAAACAGCAAATCTACGGCAGGTCCAGTATTGGCATGCTTTTAGTATGCCCTCACCGTGAGTGCTAAGATTTATGAACAATGCAGCATTAGTGTATCCTCACACATTCTTCATAACATTTTGCATGTCTTGTAGGCCGCATTAGAAGTGGAAATAGATACAATTATCCATTTGCCTGGGGCATTTCAGGCAATCAATAACTAGTGTAAAGCCTATGACTGTCAAATAAGAAACTTGCAACATTTGTTGTGACTGCTGCCACTTTTGTGGCAGCAACAGAATGACCACATGAGAGATAGACAAGTGAACCACAACTGTCAAACTGTAATAAACAGGAACGGGATAGTGTTACTGTGTATTAGAATTGATACGATCAGATCTATGTATATATGTATAATTAAAAATACAATATAATGGTTCAACTGCACATTCCCAGCATTTGATAGATAACTGTGTTGTACCCCTCTACGACTTGGAATCAATAAGAGTCTTTTAGTAAATAAGGAGACAATCATAGTAGTAAACAACTTATGGTTGGTTTCGTGAAAAACCTTTGCACACACTCAAGAATTGAAAACTATATGAATACAATAAAGACACATAGGAGAACTTGATTTAATTTATTTTTATTTAGTGTACTGTTTGCAATTGGTGTCCTGTAATATTTCACATCTCAGGCATTTTTAATATATGAAATGAAAAGTTATATTTTAATAAACTTACCTCTTTCTTTCAAGTGCGCCAACAAAGAGACAATCCTTTCCTTTCCAGTACTTGTCTTCTACCTTTTTGTCTATGGCAGCACCCCCAGATAATATTATGAATTGATTTGTAATAGTAAAATTGGGGAATTATATCAGTTTAATATAAGTTAAAATAAATTAATGAAAGTCTAGTGCAGAAAATCTCCCTCTCCCCTTTTCCTTAATCTAGAATCACGGTTACAGAGTTACAATTACATAAGAAGCAGATAGTTACATAAGGATCAGTTACAACCAGCATACTTCACACTGTCCCTCAATGCACAGTCCTCTCCATCTTTGAATCTGCACCAACAGCAACTAACAGAGCTTCCTGGGTGAGAGGAAATACCTATATACTGTGTATTGGGGGAGGTACATGTCTGTGACTGAGTCTTCTGTTATTGGTCCAGGGGAGGGAGGTCTCTCATTCATGATGTGTTATTGGTCAGTTCATATGCAAGCAATGTCTAGTTTGGTGATGCAATTATAGGGGTTAGCCACTGGTTTCTTTCTGCACACATGCTGTCTTTCAGGAAATCCTTTAGAATGTGGCTTCATATTCATACATTTAATCATAACTAATCGTTGCAATGTGCTACAATCTACCCATAGCTATCAAATTAACACACACATTCTCCTGATCATTTTGACACTAAGCATGATATGTTTATCTTGTTCCATTCTAATAATACATATATATCTGATGTTCAACTCTATTATATAATTTAATACAAAATGATACTAAACATATTTTGTGTATGTGTTGTATGAATATGTTGTATATGTCTTTGTGGCTTCTCTGTGCGAATGCATATACTACCGTATATGCGCAAAATGCACGAACAGAGACCCATCTGTTTGGAGTTTGCATGTGGTGTGTATGTAATATTATTTACTTTGACGGTGTCCACTTCCCCTCTCTTATAAGCCCTTCACTGGCTTCCCTTCCCCTTCAGAATCTAATTCAAGCTTCTCACATTCACTTATTGAGCCCTCACCTATTCTTCTCCCATTTACATACTGTATCTGACCTTATTACCCTTTACACACCTACTGCCTTCTTTGCTCCACAAATACATGCCACTTCTCCTGCCAACTGATTACTTCCTCCCATTTCTGCCTCCAACATTTTGCCCATGGTACTCCCTGCCTTTAGAATTCTCTACCTCTCCCTATCAGACTCTCCACCTCTCTTTCTAGGAAAACACTGTAGTGTAGCATTTCGTATTCAGATACAGACATGTTTACACACAGAATATACAGTACGCATGCCGCATATTTTAATCGAGAAAAGGTGCTTGTGCATCCTATTCACATAGTTTTGCGCATAAGATGTGTTTTATTGGAAAAAGTCATATGAATATATGCTCTGCACTACCAAGTCACGCCACGGCATGGCATAACTAGAGAGGCTGTTTAATGTGCAGTGAGGCTAGATGTAAGGGGACACATCTGTAAGGTATTTGGGAGGAAATTGGTATACTTGATATCATTTTTGTGTACCAATGTCTAATTACCATGTAGAAGGAATCAATCCCATTTGCAGGAAGCTGTTACTTTTCTATTAGTAAACTCAGTCTCTGAGGAATCTGTGTATAAAATGTGGATGTAGTGCACTTAAGCTGGGTATACACACAATGTGTGTACCTAGCTGACGGCACAGTGGATAGAATGATATATTGCGCAATATATTGTTCACAGCTGCATTCACCTGTATCCTGTCATTTGCTGGGTTGTCCTGTCAGGCGTGTGACCTGGCAAATGACCTGCGGGAAGGCGCAGTAGTGGACATATTGGATGATCTGTCCAATATGTCGGTCTGATCCGCTGGATCCAATGATATGTACCTAGTGTGTACCCAGTTTAGACTTTAATACAAATATGAATCCCAGAATATAACCAGATATAAATAAAATTTAGAGATTGACAATTGAATGATATACAGTCAGGTCAATAAATATTGGGACATCGACACAATCCTAATTTTTTGAGCTCTATACACCACCACAGTGGATTTGAAATGAAACAAACAAGATGTGCTTTAACTGCAGACTTTCCGCTTTAATTTGAGGGTATTTACATCCAAATCAGGTGAATGGTGTAAGAATTACAACGGTCAATATGTGCCTCCCACTTTTTAAGGGACCAAAAGTAATGGGACAATCAACTTAAAAGCTATTTCATGGACAGGAGTGGGCTATTCCCTCGTAATTTCATCATCAATTAAGCAGGGGGTATATTTACTAAGCTCCCGATTTTGGCCGATTTTGTGTTTTTTGTTCAAAGTGTCATCTCAGCAATTTAAGAAACTCAAATCTCGGCAGTGATGAGGGCATTCGTATTTTTTTTGATGGCAGAGACAAAAATACGAATGAATACACCATCGGTCAAACACGCCTGTTATTTTATACAACTCGGTAATTTACTAACAATTCGTATTCACAATCACTGCAGGCAATAGCCAAACACTGCCGGTAAATGTTACAAATCTTTAAAAAAAAAAAGCAGTTTTCAAATAGACCTGCTTTTTTTTATCCGTATTCTGATAGGCATGCACGGATCAGTGAGATCCATGCATGCTTATCAGTGGAAAGGGGTGTGAATGGGTTAAAATTCCAAGAGTGACCCCAATTAACTTTGCGGTTAACCGCAGACCGCAAAGTTCCCATCATTGGCTACAATGGAGCGTTGCTACGCTACATTGTAACCAGTGCGCATCTCTGATTGACAGTGCAGGAGCGCACAGCCAATCAGGAGAGTGCCATGATGTGGCGCTCCCTGATTGGCTGGAGGGACCTTCACTTACAGGAGTCACGGGGGTCCCACCAGTGAGGGAAAGGGGTTCCATGTGTAAACATGGGACTCCTTTCAGTTCATGGTTCGGGTTGTTCGTTTTTTTATTTTAACAAGTCCCTGGAATACAAACTTAAAGAAGAGGACCGATCTACACAGGATTGTTTGTAAGTATATTTTTTATTTACAGGTACCCCGTGGATTCTACTAGAGATGAGGACCGAGGGGCTCTGTGTCAACATATGTAAGTATGTGTGTGTGTAAGTGTGCATGTATGTAAATTAAAGTTGTACTATCACGGTTTGTGTCTTGTGTTTTTTTGGGGGTATTTTTTTGTAGTAGAACTACAGGTACCAGCGGGCCCGTTATTCTCCCTCATGCTGGTACTTGTGGTTCTCCAAGTACCAGCTTGCGGGGGAGGCTTGCTGGGACTTGTAGTTCTACTACAAAAAACAATATTCATTATTTTTACACTATGGCTATCAGCCTCCCATCCACCGTCCACGGATGGGGCGGACAGCCTCGGGCTTCACCCCTGGCCCTTGGGTGGCTGGAGGGGGGACCCCTTGATTTAAGGGGTCCCCACTCCTCCATGGTACCCCAGCCAGGGATGACTAGTTGGGGGGGTAATGCCACGGCCGCAGGGACCTATTTAAAAGTGTCCCCCGGCTGTGGCATTATCTCTCTGACTAGTGGAGCCCGGTGCTGGTGTTAAAAATATGGGGGACCCCTACATTTTTGTCCCCCGTATTTTTTGCACCAGGACCAGGCGCAGAGCCTAGTACTGGTTGATGAAATATGGGGGGCCCTATTCATTTTTTCCCCTGTATTTTTTCAACCAGGACCGGCTCAAAGAGCAATTTTTTTTTAAAGATTTTTAACACTTCATATAATGTACACAAAGAAGCCCTGCACGGATCTCACTGATCCGGCCAGGATTCATTGTGTTAAGTACGGCAGTGTTTTACTAATCACTCCCGTAAAACACTGCCCGACAATACGAATCACATCGACATCGGAAAATACAAATGAAGACAACTCTGCAGCTTAGTAAATTACATGCACTTTATTCAAAAAGTTGCAAATTCACACAACCGATGTCATTCGTGTTTAATCTACCACCAAATCCCTACAAATACGAATCTTAGTAAATATACCCCCAGGTGTGACATTTGCATTTGGAATCTGTTGCTGTCGACTCTCAATATGAGATCCAAAGAGCTGCCACTATCAGTGAAGCAAGCCATCATTAGGCTGAAACATCAAAACAAACCCATCAGAGAGATAGCAAAAACATTAGGTGTGGCCAAATCAACTGTTTGGAACATTCTTAAAAAGAGAGAACGCACCGAAGAGCTCAGCAATACCAAAAGACCTGGGAGACCACGGAAAACAACTGTGGTGGATGACAGAAGAATTATTTCCCTGGTGAAGAAAAACCCCTTTACAACAGTTGCCCAGATCAAGAACACTCTCCAGGTGGTAGGTGTACATGTGTCAAAGTCAACAATCAAGAGAAGATTTCACAAGAGTGACTATAGAGGATTCACCACAAGATGTAAACCATTGGTGAGCCACAAAAACAGGAAGACCAGATTAGAGTTTGCCAAACAACTTCTAAAAAAGCCTTTACAGTTCTGGGACAACATCCTATGGACAGATGAGACAAAGATCAACTTGTACCAGAGTGATGGGAAGAGAAGAGTATGGAGAAGGAAAGGAACTGCTCATGATCCAAAACATAACACCTCATCAGTGAAGCATGGTGGTGGTAGTGTCATGGCGTGGGCACGTGTGGCTGCCAATGGAACTGGTTCCCTTGTATTTATTGATAATGTGACTACTGACAAAAGCAGCAGGATGAATTCTGAAGTATTTCGGGCAATATTATCTGCTCATATTCAGTCAAATGCTTCAGAACTCACTGGACGGAGCTTCACAGTGCAGATGGACAATGACCCGAAGCATACTGCAAAAGCAACCAGAGTTTTTTTAAGGCAAATAAGTGGATTGTTATGCAATGGCCAAGTCAATCACCTGACCTGAATCCGATTGAGCGTGCATTTCACTTGATGAAGACAAAACTGAAGGGAAAATGCCCCAAGAATCAGCAGGAACTGAAGACATTTGCAGTAGAGGCCTGGCAGAGCATCACCAGGGATGAAACCCAGCGTCTGGTGATGTCTATGCATTCCAGACTTCAGGCTGTAATTGACTGCAAAGGATTTGCAACAAAGTATTAAAAAGTGAAAGTTTGATTTAGGATTGTTTAATTTGTCCTATTACTTTTGGTCCCTTAAAAAGTGGGAGGCACATATAGAAACCGTTGTAATTCCTACACCGTTCACCTGATTTAGATGTAAATACCCTCAAATTAAAGTGGAAAGTCTGCAGTTAAAACACATCTTGTTTGTTTCATTTCAAATCCACTGTGGTGGTGTATAGAGCCCAAAATATGAGAATTGTGTCGATGTCCCAATATTTATGGACCTGACTGTATATCTATACCAGTGGGGCCTATTCATTAGACCATGTATCCAGCTCACTGCAAGTAACAGCAGTGGACACAAAATCACCAAAGCAATTCAACATTTCTCCGGTGCAGAGATAGCTGACTGTATTGCCACTGAGGGCGGGGCAAGATCTATTGCCACATGTGGTATATTGAGATGGGGAGTTGTAATGCTTCAATGGGGACCATTGAACACAAAAGGATGATGTCAGTAGGGGGATCTCTTATCACTGGGGGGAGGGTAATGCATCCGGGAGATCTGTTGACACAGGCGATGGGGCGGATCTACAGAGGGAACATATGGATACTAGGGGGGTGGGGTAATGCTACAATGGGACCTATGGACATAACGGTGAGGAGATAAATGCTGTAGGGGCATCAAGAATACAGTATTGAGAAAATGCTACAGGGGGTTAATTGCCCAGGAAGATCTATGGCTACAAGTGTGATGGGGGTATTCTACAGTGGTGAGGATTGATGCTATAGAAGTCTGCAAGACAATCTTCCAGGGTGGTGCTCGACATCCCTCAGGCAATTTTTTTGTCTAACTAAAATAGTTAAATACGTTTTTAAATAATTGTTCTTAACTTAGAGTAAATAAAAAAAAATTGCAGTCCTTTTTGTTAAAAATAATCGGTTGTTTAGTGGTTAAGAAAAAAACATGAGGATGAGGTTTTGTAAGATATTCAAATTAACTTAAAGTAGCAGAGACTGAGGCACTTTTGTCTCAATGGTTGTCTTTTTAGTCTTGTAAAATTCAATTGGCATCACATGTCTGTCCATTGCTTTTAATTTGATGTCTTTTGCATAACCAAGGCATTTGATGTGGGCACATACATTCGTAAAACCAATGCAATTA
Organism: Pseudophryne corroboree; assembly: GCF_028390025.1. NCBI lineage: Eukaryota > Metazoa > Chordata > Amphibia > Anura > Myobatrachidae > Pseudophryne > Pseudophryne corroboree. Next base: position 380,253,338 of record NC_086448.1, read on the forward strand.
AAAGCAATTCAAATGAGACATGTGAAATGAACATATTTTTTATCTACTGTATGTTATACTTAAGACATGAATAAGGATCCATAGAGCAGTGCTACTGTATATGTAATAAAATAGAGTCATCATTAAATGGAACATATTCAGTTTGGTCTGCAGTTATTTGGAGGTACAGTAGGATGCCACAGAGGTCATTACTGGACCATTTCCTTTCATTGTATTTATTAATGATATTGTAGGAGGACTAGGAATTAGTGTGTCCAAAATTGGAGATTTTAAGGCTATTAACAGTAACACAGAGCAGGACATTAATAAATACAGAAGAGCTGGGATGAAATGATGAGATACTGGAAATATCTATAGCAATTAGCTTACTATAGAAAAATAATCACCATTGTAATAAGTGTTCTACCCATAAAATCAATGAGATACAATTGTAGAAATATGACATATACAGAAGGAGCCGCATTCATCCAGTGCGGCTTCATCGCAGGCGTGCACTCCCTGCCAGGGCCGTTTCTAGGCCTTGTGGTGCCCAGGGCGAAAATTTCCTGTGGTGCCCTCCCCCCCATGGTAAAATAGAGTTGGTGCATGCCGACTGCGTGCGGTCAAAAATAGGGGCGTGGCTTCTTCATAGGGAAGGGGCATGGCCACAGTTATTACTCTGTACTTGTGCCCCCAGTAGCTGTGCCCCAAGTAGCAGTGTCCCCTGTAGCAGTGTCCCCTGTAGTGGTGCCCCCAGTAGCTGTGCCCCCAGTTGATTTGCCCCCAGAAGCTGTTCCCCCGTAGCAGTGCTCCTATATTAGTGCCCCCGGTATGTGCCCCCTGTAGTTGTGCCCATAGTAGTAGTGCTCCCTGTAGTAGCACCGCTTGCAAACAAGAAAAACAAACAAAAAAACAATACTTACCAGCCCCACTCCTGCTTCCGGACCGCTGCTGCTGTCTCTGGCTCTATGGGAGAGACGTCATGACCTCTAGCATCAGTCAGCGACGCCGGCTGCAGCGGGCGCCCACACAGCCCATGGCGCCTGCTGCAGCCAGGGAGAGGGGGGCAGGAGTAGGCGCTACTGCTCCCAGCGTTACTAGATGATCTGTCCATCTAGCCTCGCCGGGAGTGCACAGAGACGCTCTCTCATTCTAGTGAAAGGGGCACGTCTCCATCACGGACGCGCAGATGGAGATGCTCCGGCGATAGGCATATCCGCGATGGAGCCATGATTAGCGTGGCTCCATCTGTAGTAATACTTTGTGTATTTTAGTAAACAATAGGATGGGCAGGGCTTTAATGAGACTCTCCATTGTGACCCCTTCCATTGGGATAAGGTTAATATCCCAGTTGTCAGGATCCCGGCTGCCAAAATACTGCCTCCGGAATCCCGACACCTGTCAAAATGCCGACATCGGAATTATGACAGGGTCAAGATACCGACGCCAAAACTCCGAAAGCTGGGATCCCGACCCTGCAAGTATTGCTGCCGGAGCTCTTATTCGTGCCGGGAAGGGGGGTGTTTAGGTTTAGCCGACTTTCGGCGGGTTAGGGTTAGGCAACGCTGGGGGAGGTTAGGGTTAGGCACTAAGGGGGGAGGGTTAGGTCTAGGTTGCAGGAAAGGAAGGGTAGGGGATAGGGTACAGGGGTTAGATTACTAAAATCACCCCTGTCGAGATTTCTGAAATCGGGATTCCAGCAGTCAAAATACCAATGTCGGCACCCTGATTTCTGAAATTGAGGTCACTCTTGTTGGTACCCTCAATTAACCTTGCGGTCTGCGGTAGACCACAGGTTCCCACCATAGACTATAATGGGGATTTTTCTCCCCATTATAGTCTATGGGCTCTGTTTGATTGGCAGCTGAGGGCCGCACAGCCAATCAGGAGAGCGCTATGACGTTGTGTCCCTAATTGGCTGGCAGGTCTCTAAGTGACAGAAGTCATGAGGAGACCCGGTGATTCGGGTAAAGGGCATCCATGTGTTTACACATGGATGCCCTTACGTCCGGTGGTTTGGGTTTATGCTGCTGTTATTTTTAACCCTATGGATGCCTACATGGAAAGAAGAGGACCGATATACACTGGAAATAGGTGAGTGAAAGTAACCTATGGATTCTACTTGACAAGGGCACTGAGGGAATCCATGAAACAGTAGGTAAGTAATATTAGAGATGAGCGCCTGAAATTTTTCGGGTTTTGTGTTTTGGTTTTGGGTTCGGTTCCGCGGCCGTGTTTTGGGTTCGAACGCGTTTTGGCAAAACCTCACCGAATTTTTTTTGTCGGATTCGGGTGTGTTTTGGATTCGGGTGTTTTTTTCAAAAAACACTAAAAAACAGCTTAAATCATAGAATTTGGGGGTCATTTTGATCCCAAAGTATTATTAACCTCAAAAACCATAATTTACACTCATTTTCAGTCTATTCTGAATACCTCACACCTCACAATATTATTTTTAGTCCTAAAATTTGCACCGAGGTCGCTGTGTGAGTAAGATAAGCGACCCTAGTGGCCGACACAAACACCGGGCCCATCTAGGAGTGGCACTGCAGTGTCACGCAGGATGTCCCTTCCAAAAAACCCTCCCCAAACAGCACATGACGCAAAGAAAAAAAGAGGCGCAATGAGGTATCTGTGTGAGTAAGATTAGCGACCCTAGTGGCCGACACAAACACCGGGCCCATCTAGGAGTGGCACTGCAGTGTCACGCAGGATGGCCCTTCCAAAAAACCCTCCCCAAACAGCACATGACGCAAAGAAAAAAAGAGGCGCAATGAGGTAGCTGTGTGAGTAAGATTAGCGACCCTAGTGGCCGACACAAACACCGGGCCCATCTAGGAGTGGCACTGCAGTGTCACGCAGGATGTCCCTTCCAAAAAACCCTCCCCAAACAGCACATGACGCAAAGAAAAAAAGAGGCGCAATGAGGTAGCTGACTGTGTGAGTAAGATTAGCGACCCTAGTGGCCGACACAAACACCGGGCCCATTTAGGAGTGGCACTGCAGTGTCACGCAGGATGTCCCTTCCAAAAAACCCTCCCCAATCAGCACATGATGCAAAGAAAAAGAAAAGAAAAAAGAGGTGCAAGATGGAATTGTCCTTGGGCCCTCCCACCCACCCTTATGTTGTATAAACAAAACAGGACATGCACACTTTAACCAACCCATCATTTCAGTGACAGGGTCTGCCACACGACTGTGACTGATATGACGGGTTGGTTTGGACCCCCCCCAAAAAAGAAGCAATTAATCTCTCCTTGCACAAACTGGCTCTACAGAGGCAAGATGTCCACCTCATCATCACCCTCCGATATATCACCGTGTACATCCCCCTCCTCACAGATTATCAATTCGTCCCCACTGGAATCCACCATCTCAGCTCCCTGTGTACTTTGTGGAGGCAATTGCTGCTGGTCAATGTCTCCGCGGAGGAATTGATTATAATTAATTTTAATGAACATCATCTTCTCCACATTTTCTGGATGTAACCTCGTACGCCGATTGCTGACAAGGTGAGCGGCGGCACTAAACACTCTTTCGGAGTACACACTTGTGGGAGGGCAACTTAGGTAGAATAAAGCCAGTTTGTGCAAGGGCCTCCAAATTGCCTCTTTTTCCTGCCAGTATAAGTACGGACTGTGTGACGTGCCTACTTGGATGCGGTCACTCATATAATCCTCCACCATTCTATCAATGTTGAGAGAATCATATGCAGTGACAGTAGACGACATGTCCGTAATCGTTGTCAGGTCCTTCAGTCCGGACCAGATGTCAGCATCAGCAGTCGCTCCAGACTGCCCTGCATCACCGCCAGCGGGTGGGCTCGGAATTCTGAGCCTTTTCCTCGCACACCCAGTTGCGGGAGAATGTGAAGGAGGAGATGTTGACAGGTCGCGTTCCGCTTGACTTGACAATTTTGTCACCAGCAGGTCTTTCAACCCCAGCAGACTTGTGTCTGCCGGAAAGAGAGATCCAAGGTAGGCTTTAAATCTAGGATCGAGCACGGTGGCCAAAATGTAGTGCTCTGATTTCAACAGATTGACCACCCGTGAATCCTTGTTAAGCGAATTAAGGGCTCCATCCACAAGTCCCACATGCCTAGCGGAATCGCTCCGTGTTAGCTCCTCCTTCAATGTCTCCAGCTTCTTCTGCAAAAGCCTGATGAGGGGAATGACCTGACTCAGGCTGGCAGTGTCTGAACTGACTTCACGTGTGGCAAGTTCAAAGGGCATCAGAACCTTGCACAACGTTGAAATCATTCTCCACTGCGCTTGAGACAGGTGCATTCCACCTACTATATCGTGCTCAATTGTATAGGCTTGAATGGCCTTTTGCTGCTCCTCCAACCTCTGAAGCATATAGAGGGTTGAATTCCACCTCGTTACCACTTCTTGCTTCAGATGATGGCAGGGCAGGTTCAGTAGTTTTTGGTGGTGCTCCAGTCTTCTGTACGTGGTGCCTGTACGCCGAAAGTGTCCCGCAATTCTTCTGGCCACCGACAGCATCTCTTGCACGCCCCTGTCGTTTTTTAAAAAATTCTGCACTACCAAATTCAAGGTATGTGCAAAACATGGGACGTGCTGGAATTTGCCCATATTTAATGCACACACAATATTGCTGGCGTTGTCCGATGCCACAAATCCACAGGAGAGTCCAATTGGGGTAAGCCATTCCGCGATGATCTTCCTCAGTTGCCGTAAGAGGTTTTCAGCTGTGTGCGTATTCTGGAAAGCGGTGATACAAAGCGTAGCCTGCCTAGGAAAGAGTTGGCGTTTGCGAGATGCTGCTACTGGGGCCGCCGCTGCTGTTCTTGCGGCGGGAGTCCATACATCTACCCAGTGGGCTGTCACAGTCATATAGTCCTGACCCTGCCCTGCTCCACTTGTCCACATGTCCGTGGTTAAGTGGACATTTGGGTACAACTGCATTTTTTAGGACACTGGTGAGTCTTTTTCTGAGGTCCGTGTACATTTTCGGTATCGCCTGCCTAGAGAAGTGGAACCTAGATGGTATTTGGTAATGGGGGCACACTGCCTCAATAAATTGTCTAGTTCCCTGTGAACTAACGGCGGATACCGGACGCACGTCTAACACCAACATAGTTGTCAAGGCCTCAGTTATCCGCTTTGCAGCAGGATGACTGCTGTGATATTTCATCTTCCTCGCAAAGGACTGTTGAACAGTCAATTGCTTACTGGAAGTAGTACAAGTGGGCTTACGACTTCCCCTCTGGGATGACCATCGACTCCCAGCAGCAACAACAGCAGCGCCAGCAGCAGTAGGCGTTACACGCAAGGATGCATCGGAGGAATCCCAGGCAGGAGAGGAATCGTCAGAATTGCCAGTGACATGGCCTGCAGGACTATTGGCATTCCTGGGGAAGGAGGAAATTGACACTGAGGGAGTTGGTGGGGTGGTTTGCGTGAGCTTGGTTACAAGAGGAAGGGATTTACTGGTCAGTGGACTGCTTCCGCTGTCACCCAAAGTTTTTGAACTTGTCACTGACTTATTATGAATGCGCTGCAGGTGACGTATAAGGGAGGATGTTCCGAGGTGGTTAACGTCCTTACCCCTACTTATTACAGCTTGACAAAGGGAACACACGGCTTGACACCTGTTGTCCGCATTTCTGTTGAAATACCTCCACACCGAAGAGCTGATTTTTTTGGTATTTTCACCTGGCATGTCAACGGCCATATTCCTCCCACGGACAACAGGTGTCTCCCCGGGTGCCTGACTTAAACAAACCACCTCACCATCAGAATCCTCCTGGTCAATTTCCTCCCCAGCGCCAGCAACACCCATATCCTCCTCATCCTGGTGTACTTCAACACTGACATCTTCAATCTGACTATCAGGAACTGGACTGCGGGTGCTCCTTCCAGCACTTGCAGGGGGCGTGCAAATGGTGGAAGGCGCATGCTCTTCACGTCCAGTGTTGGGAAGGTCAGGCATCGCAACCGACACAATTGGACTCTCCTTGTGGATTTGGGATTTCGAAGAATGCACAGTTCTTTGCTGTGCTGCTTTTGCCAGCTTGAGTCTTTTCATTTTTCTAGCGAGAGGCTGAGTGCTTCCATCCTCATGTGAAGCTGAACCACTAGCCATGAACATAGGCCAGGGCCTCAGCCGTTCCTTGCCACTCCGTGTCGTAAATGGCATATTGGCAAGTTTACGCTTCTCCTCCGACAATTTTATTTTAGGTTTTGGAGTCCTTTTTTTTCTGATATTTGGTGTTTTGGATTTGACATGCTCTGTACTATGACATTGGGCATCGGCCTTGGCAGACGACGTTGCTGGCATTTCATCGTCTCGGCCATGACTAGTGGCAGCAGCTTCAGCACGAGGTGGAAGTGGATCTTGATCTTTCCCTAATTTTGGAACCTCAACATTTTTGTTCTCCATATTTTAATAGGCACAACTAAAAGGCACCTCAGGTAAACAATGGAGATGGATACTAGTATACAATTATGGACTGCCTGCCGAGTGCAGACACAGAGGTAGCCACAGCCGTGAACTACCGTACTGTACTGTGTCTGCTGCTAATATAGACTGGTTGATAAAGAGATGTCTATGTAACTATGTATGTATAAAGAAGAAAGAAAAAAAAACCACGGTTAGGTGGTATACAATTATGGACGGACTGCCTGCCGAGTGCAGACACAGAGGTAGCCACAGCCGTGAACTACCGTACTGTACTGTGTCTGCTGCTAATATAGACTGGTTGATAAAGAGATGTCTATGTAACTATGTATGTATAAAGAAGAAAGAAAAAAAAACCACGGTTAGGTGGTATACAATTATGGACGGACTGCCTGCCGAGTGCAGACACAGAGGTAGCCACAGCCGTGAACTACCGTACTGTACTGTGTCTGCTGCTAATATAGACTGGTTGATAAAGAGATGTCTATGTAACTATGTATGTATAAAGAAGAAAGAAAAAAAAACCACGGTTAGGTGGTATACAATTATGGACGGACTGCCTGCCGAGTGCAGACACAGAGGTAGCCACAGCCGTGAACTACCGTACTGTACTGTGTCTGCTGCTAATATAGACTGGTTGATAAAGAGATGTCGTAGTAGTATGTATGTATAAAGAAGATAAAAAAACCACGGTTAGGTGGTATACAATTATGGACGGACTGCCTGCCGAGTGCAGACACAGAGGTAGCCACAGCCGTGAACTACCGTACTGTGTCTGCTGCGACTGGATGATAAATGATATAAAAAATATATATATATCACTACTGCAGCCGGACAGGTATATATTATATATTATATAATGACGGACCTGCTGGACACTGTCTGTCAGCAGAATGAGTTTTATTTTTATAGAATAAAAAAAACAACAACACACAAGTGAAGTCACACGACGAGTGTTTAACTTTTTCAGGCAATCACAATATAAGTATACTACTAACTATACTGGTGGTCAGTGTGGTCAGGTCACTGGTCAGTCACACTGGCAGTGGCACTCCTGCAGCAAAAGTGTGCACTGTTTAATTTTAATATAATATTATGTACTCCTGGCTCCTGCTATAACCTATAACTGGCACTGCAGTGCTCCCCAGTCTCCCCCACAATTATAAGCTGTGTGAGCTGAGCAGTCAGACAGATATATAATATATATAGATGATGCAGCACACTGGGCTGAGCCTGAGCAGTGCACACAGATATGGTATGTGACTGAGTCAGAGTCACTGTGTGTATCGCTTTTTTCAGGCAGAGAACGGATATATTAAATAAACTGCACTGTCTGGTGGTCACTCACTATATAATATTATGTACTCCTGGCTCCTGCTATAACCTATAACTGGCACTGCAGTGCTCCCCAGTCTCCCCCACAATTATAAGCTGTGTGAGCTGAGCAGTCAGACAGATATATAATATATATAGTAGAGATGAGCGGGTTCGGTTTCTCTGAATCCGAACCCGCCCGAACTTCATGGTTTTTTTCACGGGTCCGAGCAGACTCGGATCCTCCCGCCTTGCTCGGTTAACCCGAGCGCGCCCGAACGTCATCATGACGCTGTCGGATTCTCGCGAGACTCGGATTCTATCGCGAGACTCGGATTCTATATAAGGAGCCGCGCGTCGCCGCCATTTTCACACGTGCATTGAGATTGATAGTGAGAGGACGTGGCTGGCGTCCTCTCCATTTAGATTATAAGAGAGAGAGATTTACTGGAGCTTAGGACTAGGAGGAGTACTGTAGAAGTGTAGAGAGTGCAGAGAGTTTACTAGTGAGTGACCACCAGACAGTGCAGTTTATTTAATATATCCGTTCTCTGCCTGAAAAAAGCGATACACACAGTGACTCAGTCACATACCATATCTGTGTGCACTGCTCAGGCTCAGCCCAGTGTGCTGCATCATCTATATATATTATATATCTGTCTGACTGCTCAGCTCACACAGCTTATAATTGTGGGGGAGACTGGGGAGCACTGCAGTGCCAGTTATAGGTTATAGCAGGAGCCAGGAGTACATAATATTATATAGTGAGTGACCACCAGACAGTGCAGTTTATTTAATATATCCGTTCTCTGCCTGAAAAAAGCGATACACACAGTGACTCAGTCACATACCATATCTGTGTGCACTGCTCAGGCTCAGCCCAGTGTGCTGCATCATCTATATATATTATATATCTGTCTGACTGCTCAGCTCACACAGCTTATAATTGTGGGGGAGACTGGGGAGCACTGCAGTGCCAGTTATAGGTTATAGCAGGAGCCAGGAGTACATAATATTATATTAAAATTAAACAGTGCACACTTTTGCTGCAGGAGTGCCACTGCCAGTGTGACTGACCAGTGACCTGACCACACTGACCACCAGTATAGTTAGTAGTATACTTATATTGTGATTGCCTGAAAAAGTTAAACACTCGTCGTGTGACTTCACTTGTGTGTTGTTGTTTTTTTTATTCTATAAAAATAAAACTCATTCTGCTGACAGACAGTGTCCAGCAGGTCCGTCATTATATAATATATAATATATACCTGTCCGGCTGCAGTAGTGATATATATATATTTTTTATATCATTTATCATCCAGTCGCAGCAGACACAGTACGGTAGTTCACGGCTGTGGCTACCTCTGTGTCTGCACTCGGCAGGCAGTCCGTCCATAATTGTATACCACCTAACCGTGGTTTTTTTTTCTTTCTTCTTTATACATACATAGTTACATAGACATCTCTTTATCAACCAGTCTATATTAGCAGCAGACACAGTACAGTACGGTAGTTCACGGCTGTGGCTACCTCTGTGTCTGCACTCGGCAGGCAGTCCGTCCATAATTGTATACCACCTAACCGTGGTTTTGTTTCTTTCTTCTTTATACATACATAGTTACATAGACATCTCTTTATCAACCAGTCTATATTAGCAGCAGACACAGTACAGTACGGTAGTTCACGGCTGTGGCTACCTCTGTGTCTGCACTCGGCAGGCAGTCCGTTCATAATTGTATACCACCTAACCGTGTTTTTTTTTTCTTTCTTCTTTATACATACATAGTTACATAGACATCTCTTTATCAACCAGTCTATATTAGCAGCAGACACAGTACAGTACGGTAGTTCACGGCTGTGGCTACCTCTGTGTCTGCACTCGGCAGGCAGTCCGTCCATAATTGTATACCACCTAACCGTGGTTTTTTTTTCTTTCTTCTTTATACATACATACTACTACGACATCTCTTTATCAACCAGTCTATATTATTAGCAGCAGACACAGTACAGTACGGTAGTTCACGGCTGTGGCTACCTCTGTGTCTGCACTCGGCAGGCAGTCCGTCCATAATTGTATACCACCTAACCGTGTTTTTTTTTTCTTTCTTCTTTATACATACATAGTTACATAGACATCTTTTTATCAACCAGTCTATATTAGCAGCAGACACAGTACAGTACGGTAGTTCACGGCTGTGGCTACCTCTGTGTCTGCACTCGGCAGGCAGTCCATAATTGTATACTAGTATCCATCTCCATTGTTTACCTGAGGTGCCTTTTAGTTGTGCCTATTAAAATATGGAGAACAAAAATGTTGAGGTTCCAAAATTAGGGAAAGATCAAGATCCACTTCCACCTCGTGCTGAAGCTGCTGCCACTAGTCATGGCCGAGACGATGAAATGCCAGCAACGTCGTCTGCCAAGGCCGATGCCCAATGTCATAGTACAGAGCATGTCAAATCCAAAACACCAAATATCAGAAAAAAAAGGACTCCAAAACCTAAAATAAAATTGTCGGAGGAGAAGCGTAAACTTGCCAATATGCCATTTACGACACGGAGTGGCAAGGAACGGCTGAGGCCCTGGCCTATGTTCATGGCTAGTGGTTCAGCTTCACATGAGGATGGAAGCACTCAGCCTCTCGCTAGAAAAATGAAAAGACTCAAGCTAGCAAAAGCAGCACAGCAAAGAACTGTGCATTCTTCGAAATCCCAAATCCACAAGGAGAGTCCAATTGTGTCGGTTGCGATGCCTGACCTTCCCAACACTGGACGTGAAGAGCATGCGCCTTCCACCATTTGCACGCCCCCTGCAAGTGCTGGAAGGAGCACCCGCAGTCCAGTTCCTGATAGTCAGATTGAAGATGTCAGTGTTGAAGTACACCAGGATGAGGAGGATATGGGTGTTGCTGGCGCTGGGGAGGAAATTGACCAGGAGGATTCTGATGGTGAGGTGGTTTGTTTAAGTCAGGCACCCGGGGAGACACCTGTTGTCCGTGGGAGGAATATGGCCGTTGACATGCCAGGTGAAAATACCAAAAAAATCAGCTCTTTGGTGTGGAGGTATTTCACCAGAAATGCGGACAACAGGTGTCAAGCCGTGTGTTCCCTTTGTCAAGCTGTAATAAGTAGGGGTAAGGACGTTAACCACCTCGGAACATCCTCCCTTATACGTCACCTGCAGCGCATTCATAATAAGTCAGTGACAAGTTCAAAAACTTTGGGTGACAGCGGAAGCAGTCCACTGACCAGTAAATCCCTTCCTCTTGTTACCATGCTCACGCAAACCACCCCACCAACTCCCTCAGTGTCAATTTCCTCCTTCCCAGGAATGCCAATAGTCCTGCAGGCCATGTCACTGGCAATTCTGACGATTCCTCTCCTGCCTGGGATTCCTCCGATGCATCCTTGCGTGTAACGCCTACTGCTGCTGGCGCTGCTGTTGTTGCTGCTGGGAGTCGATGGTCATCCCAGAGGGGAAGTCGTAAGCCCACTTGTACTACTTCCAGTAAGCAATTGACTGTTCAACAGTCCTTTGCGAGGAAGATGAAATATCACAGCAGTCATCCTGCTGCAAAGCGGATAACTGAGGCCTTGACAACTATGTTGGTGTTAGACGTGCGTCCGGTATCCGCCGTTAGTTCACAGGGAACTAGACAATTTATTGAGGCAGTGTGCCCCCGTTACCAAATACCATCTAGGTTCCACTTCTCTAGGCAGGCGATACCAAGAATGTACACGGACGTCAGAAAAAGACTCACCAGTGTCCTAAAAAATGCAGTTGTACCCAATGTCCACTTAACCACGGACATGTGGACAAGTGGAGCAGGGCAGGGTCAGGACTATATGACTGTGACAGCCCACTGGGTAGATGTATGGACTCCCGCCGCAAGAACAGCAGCGGCGGCACCAGTAGCAGCATCTCGCAAACGCCAACTCTTTCCTAGGCAGGCTACGCTTTGTATCACCGCTTTCCAGAATACGCACACAGCTGAAAACCTCTTACGGCAACTGAGGAAGATCATCGCGGAATGGCTTACCCCAATTGGACTCTCCTGTGGATTTGTGGCATCGGACAACGCCAGCAATATTGTGTGTGCATTAAATATGGGCAAATTCCAGCACGTCCCATGTTTTGCACATACCTTGAATTTGGTGGTGCAGAATTTTTAAAAAAACGACAGGGGCGTGCAAGAGATGCTGTCGGTGGCCAGAAGAATTGCGGGACACTTTCGGCGTACAGGCACCACGTACAGAAGACTGGAGCACCACCAAAAACTACTGAACCTGCCCTGCCATCATCTGAAGCAAGAAGTGGTAACGAGGTGGAATTCAACCCTCTATATGCTTCAGAGGTTGGAGGAGCAGCAAAAGGCCATTCAAGCCTATACAATTGAGCACGATATAGTAGGTGGAATGCACCTGTCTCAAGCGCAGTGGAGAATGATTTCAACGTTGTGCAAGGTTCTGATGCCCTTTGAACTTGCCACACGTGAAGTCAGTTCAGACACTGCCAGCCTGAGTCAGGTCATTCCCCTCATCAGGCTTTTGCAGAAGAAGCTGGAGACATTGAAGGAGGAGCTAACACGGAGCGATTCCGCTAGGCATGTGGGACTTGTGGATGGAGCCCTTAATTCGCTTAACAAGGATTCACGGGTGGTCAATCTGTTGAAATCAGAGCACTACATTTTGGCCACCGTGCTCGATCCTAGATTTAAAGCCTACCTTGGATCTCTCTTTCCGGCAGACACAAGTCTGCTGGGGTTGAAAGACCTGCTGGTGACAAAATTGTCAAGTCAAGCGGAACGCGACCTGTCAACATCTCCTCCTTCACATTCTCCCGCAACTGGGGGTGCGAGGAAAAGGCTCAGAATTACGAGCCCACCCGCTGGCGGTGATGCAGGGCAGTCTGGAGCGACTGCTGATGCTGACATCTGGTCCGGACTGAAGGACCTGACAACGATTACGGACATGTCGTCTACTGTCACTGCATATGATTCTCTCAACATTGATAGAATGGTGGAGGATTATATGAGTGACCGCATCCAAGTAGGCACGTCACACAGTCCGTACTTATACTGGCAGGAAAAAGAGGCAATTTGGAGGCCCTTGCACAAACTGGCTTTATTCTACCTAAGTTGCCCTCCCACAAGTGTGTACTCCGAAAGAGTGTTTAGTGCCGCCGCTCACCTTGTCAGCAATCGGCGTACGAGGTTACATCCAGAAAATGTGGAGAAGATGATGTTCATTAAAATGAATTATAATCAATTCCTCCGCGGAGACATTGACCAGCAGCAATTGCCTCCACAAAGTACACAGGGAGCTGAGATGGTGGATTCCAGTGGGGACGAATTGATAATCTGTGAGGAGGGGGATGTACACGGTGATATATCGGAGGGTGATGATGAGGTGGACATCTTGCCTCTGTAGAGCCAGTTTGTGCAAGGAGAGATTAATTGCTTCTTTTTTGGGGGGGGTCCAAACCAACCCGTCATATCAGTCACAGTCGTGTGGCAGACCCTGTCACTGAAATGATGGGTTGGTTAAAGTGTGCATGTCCTGTTTTGTTTATACAACATAAGGGTGGGTGGGAGGGCCCAAGGACAATTCCATCTTGCACCTCTTTTTTCTTTTCTTTTTCTTTGCATCATGTGCTGATTGGGGAGGGTTTTTTGGAAGGGACATCCTGCGTGACACTGCAGTGCCACTCCTAAATGGGCCCGGTGTTTGTGTCGGCCACTAGGGTCGCTAATCTTACTCACACAGTCAGCTACCTCATTGCGCCTCTTTTTTTCTTTGCGTCATGTGCTGTTTGGGGAGGGTTTTTTGGAAGGGACATCCTGCGTGACACTGCAGTGCCACTCCTAGATGGGCCCGGTGTTTGTGTCGGCCACTAGGGTCGCTAATCTTACTCACACAGCTACCTCATTGCGCCTCTTTTTTTCTTTGCGTCATGTGCTGTTTGGGGAGGGTTTTTTGGAAGGGACATCCTGCGTGACACTGCAGTGCCACTCCTAGATGGGCCCGGTGTTTGTGTCGGCCACTAGGGTCGCTAATCTTACCCACACAGCTACCTCATTGCGCCTCTTTTTTTCTTTGCATCATGTGCTGTTTGGGGAGGGTTTTTTGGAAGGGCCATCCTGCGTGACACTGCAGTGCCACTCCTAGATGGGCCCGGTGTTTGTGTCGGCCACTAGGGTCGCTTATCTTACTCACACAGCGACCTCGGTGCAAATTTTAGGACTAAAAATAATATTGTGAGGTGTGAGGTATTCAGAATAGACTGAAAATGAGTGTAAATTATGGTTTTTGAGGTTAATAATACTTTGGGATCAAAATGACCCCCAAATTCTATGATTTAAGCTGTTTTTTAGTGTTTTTTGAAAAAAACACCCGAATCCAAAACACACCCGAATCCGACAAAAAAAAATTCGGTGAGGTTTTGCCAAAACGCGTTCGAACCCAAAACACGGCCGCGGAACCGAACCCAAAACCAAAACACAAAACCCGAAAAATTTCAGGCGCTCATCTCTAATATATAGATGATGCAGCACACTGGGCTGAGCCTGAGCAGTGCACACAGATATGGTATGTGACTGAGTCACTGTGTGTATCGCTTTTTTCAGGCAGAGAACGGATATATTAAATAAACTGCACTGTCTGGTGGTCACTCACTAGTAAACTCTCTGCACTCTCTACACTTCTACAGTACTCCTCCTAGTCCTAAGCTCCAGTAAATCTCTCTCTCTTATAATCTAAATGGAGAGGACGCCAGCCACGTCCTCTCCCTATCAATCTCAATGCACGTGTGAAAATGGCGGCGACGCGCGGCTCCTTATATAGAATCCGAGTCTCGCGAGAATCCGACAGCGTCATGATGACGTTCGGGCGCGCTCGGGTTAACCGAGCAAGGCGGGAGGATCCGAGTCTGCTCGGACCCGTGAAAAAAACCATGAAGTTCGGGCGGGTTCGGATTCAGAGAAACCGAACCCGCTCATATGTGAGTGCGTAACTTCTACTATCACAGTGTGTATTGTCTTTATTGTAATATTTATTTTGCTGTAGAACAACAGGTACCAGAAGGCCCTTTAAATGCCCGCATGTTGGTACTTGTGGTTCTCCAAGTACCAGCATGCATTGGGGGGGGGGGTGCTTGCTGGGACCTATAGTTCCACATCAAAAGACAATATTTATTCTTCTTTTTAGCCCATAGATGGTGGAGACAGCTCTGGACTTCATCCCTGGCCATTGGGTGCCTGGCCAGGGCTGACTAGTTGCTGGGGTAATACCACGGCCACAGGGACCTGTATAAATGTGTCCCCCAGCTGTGCATTATCGCCTTGACTAGTGGAGCCCGCTGCTGGATTCAAAAATATGGGGGACTCCTATGTCCTTTTCTCCCCATATTTTCAGAATCAGGACTGATCCAAGAGCCCGGCGTTGGTTGTTAACCACTTAACTGATGATTTTTCCCCCCAAAAAACACTCAGAAATTGTCGGGTTTTTATATGAGTGAATTAGGTGAAGAACATAAATTTAACCCTATCCAAAATGATTTTAGTTAAAAAAGAAAATACATTTTTTATTTTTTTCTCTCTTACGTCCTATAGGATGCTGGGGTCCATTTAGTACCATGGGGTATAGTCGGGTCCTTTGGGAGCCACTGGCACTTTAAGAGTTTAATAGTGTGGGATGGCTCCTCCCATTATGCCCCTCCTACCAGACTCAGTTTAGAAAATGTGCCTGGTCACAGCTAGGGGAGCTCCTAGGAGTTTTTCTAGTTTTGTTGTTTTGTAAGAGTTGTTAGGTACAGGAAAGCTGCTAGCAACAGCCTTCCTGCTTCGTGGGACTTAGGGGAGGAGTAGGAACCAACTCTTGAAGTTAATGGTTCTCTATCTCCGCTGTCAGGACACTGAGCTCCTGAGGGTGCTGATCGCGAGGCGACCTCCACGAGGCGACCGCTCACTCCCGCAGCATGGCCGCCACCCCCTAACAGAGCCTGAAGAAAGAAGAGTGGTGAGTTCAACACCGACAGCCCAGTTAGCGGGTCGCTGGCGGGTATGGCGGCATAAGTGTGGGAGCGCAGCTCTGTCAGGTTGCGCTCCAGGAAGGCTCAGCAACAGATTACTGTAGATGCTGCTGAGGGGCATCCTGGGCAAGCGCGGTCACCCTGACACTGGTAATGTAGCTAACAGGTGCTAATCCCTCTGTTAGCATTAAAACCTCAGGCCATTATAAATATAATGTGCAGGCTTCTCCTCAGAGCGGATCCAGCATTTACCAGCGCCATTTTCTCCTTGCAGTCTGCTGAGACACTCTGACAGGGTGCGCTGACCCTCCAGATAACTCCAGTTACTGCGGTAGCGGTACCAGGGTGTTATAGACAGGGGGGGGGGGGGGCTCCTTAGACTCTGTAATTCTCTAAAGGTACTCTGGGGGAAACTGTCTGACATTTTCCTGTATGTGTGTACAGTGGCGTAAGTTCGTCCCAGTAGCCCGGAGGCGAGATAAATATTGGTGCCCCCCCCTATATTTAGATAAGTGTGTGTATGTGTGTGTGTAGTGTTCTGACAAAAAAATATGTACATACTGTATATATACATTTCATTGTCTTTTATTTTAAATCACACATTTCTTAGCAGTCATACCCAATGACCTGTTACACTGACAGCAGACACTTTACTGATGGAGCTATTTGCTCCTGTACAGGAAGCATGAGAATTCTTACTATACGAGTTACGTGTAATTGTCAGAGAAGTAGCTTCATATAGTTAGAATTCTCATATTTCCTATACAGGAGCAAATATCTTCATCAGTAAGGTGTCTACTTCCAGTGTAATAGGTCATGGTTTCTAATCCCGGGTATGACACTTGTAAAATGTGTATCTAAAGTATAATAAAAAGGGTGTGATTTGTAAGGTACAGGGACCAGTGAGGCAATTGGCTACTGATAAGAGAGTAGCAGCTATCAACTTAATTTAATGGTGTCACAGAATGGGAGGAGAGGTGCCCCCTTCAGAGCAGGAGCCCGGCGGCAGATGACTCCGTTGCCTCCCAGAGTTACGCCTCTGTGTGTGTATGTATGTGTATTTATCCACATTACCATGTCTAAGAGCTCTGTATCCTATGCTGCAGAGTTTGTATCTACTCCTGAAGAGTCTATACCAAGTACTCAGGACTGCAATATGCTTTCCCAACCCTCTGAAGCTGAACCCACATGGGTGGATTCTTTAAGGGGAATGATATCCCAGATTTCATCAAGGATGTCACGTACTGAGAAAGAGACGCATTTTTTGAGAAAGTCTGTAGAGGGTTTGCAGCATTCAGCTCCTACTTCCTCAAATACCCCACATACATATCCTAAAATATTAAGTATACAGATGTGGATAAATCCACAGGGAACCAGCGCTCAAACCCTATTTGTAGTGGTGAATGATACGGTTATAAAGTGAAACTAAAATCAATAATGAAAAAGCAGGTAATATACTTAAGGTTGTTTATTCTAAGATGCTGAGATACTTTCTTTCCCAAAAGGTATAAATTCGGTTTAAAAGTCAATCAGTGATTGGGGCACGCTCCTGGTTTGAGCTTAAATTCTGAAGTGCAAGGTTCAGTTGAAAGAACAAATGCTGTAATCTTTGTAAAGTCGAAAAAAAGAAAAAGAAAAAAAGAAAAAGAAAAATGCCACAAAATAATAATAATGATAATATGCACTAAAGTCCAAACGGTTTACAAGTCTTTACAGACTGCGGCGTCCCGCTAATCTGTGCTCTGAAGTGAAGGATTCTCTTGTGAAGTGATGAACAGTTGACAGCGGTAGTGTATGCTTTGGTTAGAGTGGAGAATAAGGACCCTGGACTGGCGCTATTCCTCCTGCAGCACGTCCCACAGTAGAGCGCCCGAATCAGGCCCGCTCTGCGGGGCCGCTCTGCGGGGCCGCTGACCTGGGGTGTGCGCCTGTCACGGAGGCGAAGTGGACCCGGCCGGAGCTCTCCTAGCGGCTGGCCGCGCCTCTCCTCCTCCTACAGGGACTTACCTTCTCCCTTCCCCTCCGCCATCCACTCTACGCTGTCTCTGGCTTCTTCCGACGCCTGGCAACCGGTTGCTTCTGGAACTCCGGATCACGTGACCGGATGGTTTGCGGAAAGGATTAGCAGGATTAGGAGCTACCCATCTATACTACATTGGACTGAGGACGAATGTTCACTGCAAAGAAGGACAGTACTGCTAATCCTTTCTGCAAACCATCCGGTCACGTGATCCGGAGTTCCGGAAGCAACCGGTTGCCAGGCGACGGAAGAAGCCTGAGACAGCGTAGAGTGGAAGGCGGAGGGGAAGGGAGAAGTTAAGTCCCTGTAGGAGGAGGAGAGGCGCGGCCAGCCGCTCGGAGAGCTCCGGCCGGGTCCACTTCGCCTCAGTGACAGGCGCATACCCCAGGTCAGCGGGCCTGATTCGGGTGCTCTACTGTGGGACGTGCTGCAGGAGGAATAGCGCCAGTCCAGGGTCCTTATTCTCCACTCTAACCAAAGCATACACTACCGCTGTCAACTGTTCATCACTTCACAAGAGAATCCTTCACTTCAGAGCACAGATTAGCGGGACGCCGCAGTCTGTATAGACTTGTAAACCGTTTGGACTTTAGTACATATTATCATTATTATTTTTTTGTGGCATTTTTCTTTTTCTTTTTTTCTTTTGCTTTTTTTCGACTTTACAAAGATTACAGCATTTGTTCTTTCAATTGAACCTTGCACTTCAGAATTTAAGCTCAAACCAGGAGCGTGCCCCAATCACTGATTGACTTTTAAACCGAATTTATACCTTTTGGGAAAGAAAGTATCTCAGCATCTTAGAATAAACAACCTTAAGTATATTACCTGCTTTTTCATTATTGATTTTAGTTTCACTTTATAACCGTCTCATTCACCACTACAAATAGGGTTTGAGCGCTGGTTCCCTGTGGATTTATCCACATCTGTATACTTACCATTTAAGGGGGGGTGGGACACCCCTCATTACCAGCAGCACACCCCGCCTCAGATTAACACCTCAGTGTGTAGAGAACGCATTTCTGTATATCCTAAAATATGTGCACTTCCCCAAATAATGCAAGTTGACATGGATACCGACTCTGATACAGGGGATGGTGATGGGGATATGCATGGGGGCGGGAATGCCTCCCTTGCTAAGGGGGTGCAATTGACGATTGAAGCCATTAGGGATGTTTTGCATATTACTGAGAAGGTACCTGAGCCAGAAAAGGAATCTTATTTTACGGAAAATAAGAAATCCTCCCTCACTTCCCAGCTTCTAAAGAACTAAACGCTTTATTTGAAAAATCCTGGGAAACCCCAGAGTAAAAATTCCAGATCCCTAAAAGAATTCTCATTGCTTTTCCTTTCCCTGAAGAGGATAGAAAGAAATGGGAAAACCCGCCTATAGTAGACGTCTCTGTATCTAGGTTGTCAAAAAAGGCGGTTATACCTGTCCATGGTTCAACCGCACTAAAAGAGCTAGCTGACTGCAAGATTGAGACTACGCCTTAAATCTTTATACGTTGCTACAGGCGTGGCTTTAAGGCCCACTATAGCTTGTGCGTGGATTTATAAAGCCATAGTAAAGTGGTCAGGCACATTACTAGAGGATTTAGATACTATGGATAGGAGTGACATTGATTTGTTTTTGCGTCACATACAGGATTCTGCTGGGTTCATGGCAGAGGCCATGAAAACCTTGGACTGCTGAATGCAAGGGCTACTTTCATGGCGGTTTCGGCATGCAGAGGACTCTGGCTATGGCCGCTATGCCAATGGACTGCGGATGCAGAATCTAAGAAAAGTGTGGAGAACCTACCCTTCACAGGTCAGGCTCTGTTTGGGGATGCATTGGATGCGTGGATTTCCAAGGCAACTGCGGGTAAGTCAACCTTCCTTCCGTCAGCAGCTCCACCGACTAGGAAGTCTTATGCTACATCTACACTGCAGTCCTTTTGGACCGAAAAATTTAAAAAATCCATATCCCCTTCCACCTTCTTAAGGGGTGGTTGGGGAAAATCAAAAAAACCTGCACCAACAGGTTCTCAGGAAAAGAAACCAGATTCTGTTTCCTCAAGATCTTCAGCATGACGGTGGACCTCCCAGCCTGGTGATCGGGCAGGTGGGAGTGAGACTAAAAAATTTCAGTCACATCTGGGCGTCATCAGGCCTAGACCCCTGGGTGACAGACATTGTTACCCAGGGCTACAGACTGGAGTTTCAGGAACTCCCACCTCACAGATTCTTCAAATCAGGCTTACCAGTTTCGCTGACAGAAAGTGCTATCTTACAGGAAGCCATTCAAAAATTGGTCAAAACAGATGTTATTGTCCCAGGTTCACCTCACCTACACCACAGGGGTTATTATTCCAACCTGTTTGTGGTGCCGAAACTGGATGGTTCGGTAAGGCCGATTTTAAACCTAAAGTAATTGAAACCCTACTTAAGGGAATTCAAATTCAAGATGGAATCTCTGAGAGCAGTGATCTCAGATCTGGAGGAAGGGGAATTCCTAGTATCCCTGGATATCAAGGATGCGTACCTTCACATTCCGATCTGGCCGCCTCACCAGGCTTATCTTAGATTTGCGCTGCTGGATTGTCACTATCGGTTCCAAATGCTGCCGTTCGGCCTCTCTACAGCACTGAAAGTGTTCACCAAGGTCATGGCAGAGATGATGCTACTCATCCGCAGGCAAGGATTGGACATAATTCCATATCTGGACGATCTCCTGATAAAAGCGTCTTCCAGGGGGAGGTTGTTGCAGAGTACTGCTCTCTCAACTTGACTACTCCAGGATCATGGGTGGATCCTGAATCTCCCAAAGTCACATATGGAACCGACAAGTAGAGTGCCTTTCCTGGGGTTGATACTCGACACGGAAGTGCAGAGAGTGTTTCTACCGGTAGAGAAAGCATTGGTGATCCAATCAATGGTACGAAATGCCCTGAAGCCAGCCCAGGTATCTGTTCATCAGTGCATTCGCCTTCTGGGGAAGATGGTAGCCTCTTACGAGGCTCTTCAGTATGGAAGATTCCATGTGAAGTCCTTCCAACTGGATCTCTTAGACAAGTGGTCGGGATCACATCTTCACATGCACCAGCAGATATGCCTGTCGCCGAAAACCAGAATTTCACTTCTCTGGTGGCTGCAAACTTCTCTCCTACTGGAGGGCCGCAGGTTCTGGTTTCAGACTTGGATCCTTCTAACCACGGATGCAAGCCTCAGAGGTTAGGAAGCAGTCACCAAAGGGGAACCTTTCCAAGGAATGTGGTCAAGTCTGGAATCCATCCTTCCGATAAATATTCTGGAACTAAGGGCCGTATACAACGGCCTTCTACAAGCGGCACATCTTCTGCAAGATCAGGCCATTCAGGTTCAGTCCGGCAATGTGACGGCAGTGTCCTACATAAACCGACAGGGTGGAACGAAGAGCAAAGCGGCAATGACAGAGGTAACGAATCCTCCTCTGGGCAGAAAAGCACGCGGTGGCGCTATCAGCAGTCTTCATTTTTGGACAACTGGGAAGCGGACTTCCTCAGCAGGCATGATCTCCATCCAGGAGAATGGGGCCTCCACCTGGAGGTGTTTGCAGAGGTGACAAGCCGATGGGGCGTACCTCAGGTAGACATGATGGCTTCTGGCCTCAACAAAAAGCTTTGCAGGTACTGCTCCAGGTCGCGATACAAGAATTCTCAAGCTAATAAAAAGAACAAGAGTTGAGGCAATCCTCATTGCTCCGGACTGGCCAAGGAGGGCTTGGTACACGGATCTTCTGGAGTTACTCCTGGAGGATCCGAGGCCTCTTCCTCTTCGCGAGGACCTTCTTCAACAAGGGCCGTTCGCTTATCAAGACTTACCGTGGCCACGTTTAACGGCATGGAGGTTGAACGCCAGATCTTAGCTCAGAAGGGCATTCCGAAAAAGGGCATTCCTACCCTAATTCAGGCAAGGAAGGGAGTTACGTCTAAACAGTACCATCGAATTTAGAAAGTACTGTATGTGTCTTGGTGTGAATCCAAGAAGTATCCAACGGTGGAGTTTCAATGTAGGACGGTTTCTCCTCTTTCTGCAGGCTGGTGTGGATGTGGGCCTATGCTAGGGCTCCATAAAAGTCCAGATTTCAGCCTGGCCAGGCACTTTCTACGATTTCATGACAGTGATCATAAAAAAATGAGTATTTTTGGTTTAGAGCATGTAGAACTTGGAATCAGGGGTGGTAACATCACCAAGGAGTTGTTAAAAAAGGAATCCAGATATATTTTCTTATTGGATTCCCTGACTCCCTCTGGACTGAATGAGGAGATTCATTACTCGGCATTCATCTGAAGGATGTGCTTTCTGTAGTTCTAATACTTGGCTGACTGCCAGGAGAAAGAGGCAATATCTATCTTCCGCTCTCTATACGGAATGTAACTTGGTTATCCACTCTATAAGTTAAGATTAGTAGGAAAATGAGGCCTCATTCTTCTTTGTTTCCTTCCCCTCATATGAAGGATGACATTGGTTCCTCTTTTACCCCATTCGCATAAGGAGTGGATTTTGTACTCTCATGGGGAGATCTTGGGTACATATATAGGAATTCTATAATCTACCTTGGACTAAGTTATATATGTCCACTAACCTTACACTCCTATGATTGGACACCAAAGTGAGCCAGTCATTATGGAGGCACATTCCTGGTCCAAGGGCTCCCTCTATCCATTGAATGTTAGTGTACTAACAACAGCAAGAAAGATACTCACTAGAGATGATAAGAGTACCCTATTTATCACATCTAAAATTGAATACTTACCTGTGTAAGAGTACCCCATTCATTATATCTAAAAATGAATACTTACCTGTGTTCGGATAGATCATATGGTTCCCTTTTTGGATAGGAGATGTTTCTCATATGGGAAGTATAGAATGGCAAGGCACATTATATGGGGCATGATAGAAAAAATCATTATTGTTATCTCTTTATAATTTTTTATCATTACGGAGGTAATCCACATCTTATTTTGTCTACATTACATTAAACAGTATGCTCATAATCTTTTATTCAATCTTAATAAGGGGCATAGAACACGCGATACCGGGGGAATATCTTGGAAGCTATTCCGTTTAATTAACATATGTATGGATCCTATATCAATGTTATGTACGGATTATAAATGTATATAGGATATTTCTATGGCACAAGATAACCTGTTATTAGAAGTATATATCACCAGTCACTTTCACTAAGTCGCTATTAGAAGTATATATCACTAGTCACCTTCACTATGTTCACATGACTGATTAATAAAGATCATATCTAACATATTCTGCAGCCTGGGGATATATATTTCTCCTCACACTTTATATTAAGTAACATTACACTAATTCCACACATAAAAATCACATGCACTTATTATATGTTGTAATTTTTAATGGGTAGTTTTTTCGTTTTTTTCTTTTTCACTTTGGTGTTTTAATTTAGCATGGAGTGTGTCACAATTTTTTTTTTTTTTTTGGCACATGTATCCACGTGCACGTTACCATTATCCACATCAATTATTCATATTCACATATTTTAATTTATCTTTCTCACATAGGTCAAGTCTTGTATATTTATTTCGTAGTGCAATACATTTTATCCTATTGGGGCTATGTATTGCACCTATTTATTATTTATTTATTTATCTATTTGAAGACACATATTTTTGACAATATGGGCATATACACTTATACATTGATAATGAAAATCTTTACCCGCATTTTTTATTGTCAGTACAGAAGTAATATTTTTTTACCTTTTATCATCACATACATATATATATATTTAAATCGTTTGAGACAGCGTGTCAGAATTTAGATAACAATGGATGAGTGGATTAACTGCAGACTAATAGACAAGTTTAATCATAAATATCTTGCTTCATTATGGCAGAGTACTTAATTTCAACACACAGACACATGTGCTAATCATATACCCATTAACTCCCAAGCAGTGGGAATGTTACTTTCAGCCTGCA
Organism: Pseudophryne corroboree; assembly: GCF_028390025.1. Lineage (NCBI taxonomy): Eukaryota > Metazoa > Chordata > Amphibia > Anura > Myobatrachidae > Pseudophryne > Pseudophryne corroboree. The sequence continues at coordinate 380,277,086 of NC_086448.1, forward strand.
ATCAATGCCGCGGCTGTGTAATTCAGCTGACGGCATTTACGAGTGTCCGACCTAGCGGCTCAGGAACAGATGAACCGCTAACGGCTCTCTCGTCTTGGTCTGCTTTGAAATGACTGAGATGAGCGGGCATTGGCTGGTTACGTTTCCCACGCCCTATCACTGTTCCCCTTCTCCTATAAAACTTTCAAGTCCGGCGGGCGCCGTTTACTATAGTGCCCTGAGGAAGCTCATTAGGAGTGAAATGCGCATAGGCTTTAGCTATGTGCTCCCGTTTTAGTATTCATGTTTAATGTTGTGCTAATGATATACAGTATACTTATGAGACCTATAGTGTGGTAATAGAAGCCAAACCTGCACATAGTAGAGAGGAGTCTGAAAACATATTTATATACCTAAGCTCCATTTATATGCTGTGGGATAGCTGACACTATTAATAGATAATAGAGATCTTAGGGGCTAGAGATCAGTTTGAAAACATATTCATATACCTGAAATTTGTTTGCTGTGAGAGAGCTGACATCAATAATAAATAAGTGAGACCACAGGTGTCAATGCCAGACACTGGATTGTCCCTGTATATAGTGGATATTTAATGTCATTGTATGTACACTGCAGTCTGCTGGCAAATTGGGGCATGATCCTCTGGGACATGTATAATTTATAACATATCTGATTGTGACTTCTAATACTTAAATGTTATTAACATGCCCCGCATGGACATAATTTAATTTTGCAGAGTACCAGTAATGACCGCTGTTTAAATATATACGTAATACCAACTTACATGAACAGTGTGGAACACTATGGTATTAACATCACATGGGATATAGTGTAATCCATTTACCTTGTACATGTATCTGAGCATCAGTAACAATAGTAACTGATGTCAGAGATTACTATAATTGCAATAGTTAGCTGTGAATAAAGGTCAGTGGAATTACCCATCCTGGTTTATCCCTATTAGTCCCCTCTAACACAATGGCCCTCATTCCGAGTTGATCGGTCGCAAGGCGAATTTAGCAGAGTTACACACGCTAAGCCGCCGCCTACTGGGAGTGAATCTTAGCTTCTTAAAATTGCGACCGAGGTATTCGCAATAATGCGATTACTAACTACTTAGCAGTTTCAGAGTAGCTCCAGACTTACTCTGCCTGTGCGATCATTTCAGTGCTTGTCGTTCCTGGTTGACGTCACAAACACACCCAGCGTTCGCCCAGGCACTCCCACCGTTTCTCCGGCCACTCCTGCGTTTTTTCCGGAAACGGTAGCGTTTTCAGCCACACGCCCCTGAAACGCCGTGTTTCCGCCCAGTAACACCCATTTCCTGTCAATCACATTACGATCGCCGGAGCGAAGAAAAAGCCGTGAGTAAAAATACTTTCTTCATAGTAAAGTTACTTGGCGCAGTCGCAGTGCGAACATTGCGCATGCGTACTAAGCGGATTTTCACTGCGATGCGATGAAAAATACCGAGCGAACAACTCGGAATGAGGGCCAATATTATATCAGCATTTCCTGCACCATATGACATCCTAGAGTTTTAGGCATAAGTTACATATTCAGCAACCTTGTTTCACTCCTTAATTCATAATATTAGAAACAAGTAACCATATTCACAGCCTTAGGGGCAGGAGTGGAGATCTTGTGTTGCATATTCTTACTTAAATAAAACCTGGTTACAATTGATGTAACAGTTTGTAACTGTCTAGCAAGACAGCATATCTCCCTCTATCACAGCATAGTAGGCTCAAATGAATACAAAAACTGCAGGTCTCATATAAGTATAGCACCGTTACAGTGCTGCGCAAATATATGTGTGTAAGTGCACAACTGTAATAAACACAATAAAATATATGAAGGGAGAAACACATTAGCTTTGTTTTTAAATCTTTATTCACATTAGTTTACTTTCTGTCACCCTCTATTTATTCTTTATTCTATGAATTTTAATATTTCGCTCTATTTTCAATAAAGGACAATTGAGTCCCGTATAAATACACAATTAAATAAACCTCTATAGTAATTAATGTTACTGAGCATTTAAGCCCTTACTTGATACTACCATTGGGGATATATATGTGTCATAATAATAATTGTATTAATGATTCAGTAGTTGGATGAGTGCACCTTAAATGTATCTGGTTTCTTTTTCTTTTCCCCCTCCTTTGGGGATTTGACTCCATATCCTCGTTTAAACCAGTTGGTAGCACCTTTATGAGCCTTTGAACCTTGCATGCGTGCATGTGAATCCCTATAGTAGGGTTTAATGAGAAATAATTACAGGCACTCCAACAGATTCACAACATAAAACATAAATCTCGGTGCGAGTTACTCTCCAGACCTGGTTAAAGGCTTTGCCTGACCAGTACTGGAACTTTCAGATTTCAGCCTTGTTCATTTTCTTTCAGAAACAATTTGCTGCCCTCCCTGAGGTTCAGACTTTCTTGAAAGGAATTCTGCACATCCAAACCTTTGTGCCTCGTACGGCACCTTGGGATCTTAATATGCTGCTGCAGTTCCTGCAATCAGATTGGAGGAGGTGGATGTCAAGTTTCTTACTTGGAAGGCGGTCACACTGTTGGCATTTGCATCTGCTAGACGTGTGTCTGAACTGGGGGCCTTGTCTTGAAAGAGCCCCTATTTGATTTTTCATTAAGATAGGGCTGAGCTCAGAACATGTCAGCAGTTTCTTCCTAAGGTTGTGTCAGCTTTTCATATCAACCAACCTATTGTGGTGCCAGTGGCTACTGACTCCTCAATTACTTCAAAGTCCTTGGATGTGGTGAGGGCTTTGAAAATGTATGTGAAGAGAACTTCGCTTCACAGGAAGTCAGACGCTTTATTTGTCCTTTATGATCCCAACAAGGTTGGGTGGCCTGCTTCTAAGCAGACGATTTCTCGTTGGATCAGGTTTACTATCCAGCATGCTTATTCTACGGCAGGCTTGCCATGTCCAAAATCTGTTAATGCTCACTCTACTCGTAAAGTGGGTTCTTCCTGGGCCGCTGCCCTGGGTGTCTCGGCTTTACAGCTTTGCCGAGCTGCTACTTGGTCTGGGTCGAACATGTTTGCTAAGTTCTACAAGTTCGATACTTTGGTCTCTGAGGACCTAAAGTTTGGTCAATCTGTTCTGCAGGAACCTCAGCACTCTCCCTCTCATACTGGGAGCTTTGGTACATCCCCATGGTACTAATTGGACCCCAGAATCCTCTAGGACGTAAGAAAAAATAGGATTTTAATTACCTACCGGTAAATCCTTTTCTCGTAGTCCGTAGGGGATGCTGGGCGCCCGTCCAGTGCTTAGTATTCCTGCATTGTTACTTGGTTCAGTATTGTTGTTTCAGCTGTTGCTAAATTGTTCCAAGTTGGTTTTCTTTCCTTTTTTGTTGTGTGAGCTGGTGTGAATCTTACCACTATCTGTGTATTTCTTTCTCTCGAAGTATGTCCGTCTCACACTATTAAACTCTTAAAGTGCCAGTGGCTCCCAAAGGACCCATCTATACCCCATGGTACTAAATGGACCCCAGCATCCTCTACGGACTACGAGAAAAGTATTTACCAGTAGGTAATTAAAATCCTATTTTACCCCCCCAACATTGGATCATTGATCGGGAACATTGAAACCATTTGAACATCGGTAACATTGCGACCATCATGACTTTAATTTTTAGAGCCCGGACAGCTGCCAGGTACACGGGGGGGGGGGGCGGGGGGGGACTTGGGGGGTGATGATTTACACTTACCAGTGGCTGCTATTGTGAGTGGGGGCTCCTGTCATGCTGACCGATCAGCAATGGTCAGCAGCACGGCAACACTGGTGGCTGGGTGCTGGAAGGCAGACGGACCTTCCGGTCCCTCTGTGAACAGCAGAGGGAAGTTTCCCTTCCCTGCTGCTGCTAACATTGTTTATCGGACTGGTCACATCCTGTGTGACCAGGTCAGATAAAGCACTTGCAGGCCATGCTAGGCAAGTTGTTAAAATATGAGGGACCCCTACACAATTTTTTCACTGTGTTTTAGCAACTAGGACCGAGCCTGCACGTCCTTTTTTTTTTTTTTCTTTTTTACTTTTTTTTTTAACCATTGCACAGATCTCACTGAGTTGTATGTTTGCAATGGTATAACATCTGGATGCGAGTTTAGCCATTGCGAGTTTTGAGATTGCAGGAAACATGCGGGTTTGCATGTTTTCGCACACCATTACATTTGCGAGATGGTCAAAACGTGTGAGTTTAGCGCTAATCTCACACTTTTGACCATATCGCATCCCATTACATTTGGCCCACTATGTGATGTGTGTCCCAGCCAACAGTGCAACGAGATGTAACAATACATCGCACACTCTGTACACACTGCACAATTTGGTGTACAGTGGCGCATTGTATTATTATAGCATGCATGTAACTGCCTTCAGTCATTTATTCCATCGTCACATCTGACATGCTGCACATCAGATGTGAAGATACGATGAACAACCGCAATTGAATGTACACACTGTATTATGCGTACGATATATTGTTCTGATCTGCGTCACAATGATTTATCGTACAATATATCTTATAGTGTGTACGGCGGGATAGCTTCAAGTGATTCAAAATTCAGTCACACAATGGGTGGCGAGTAGTATCTTGAGAAAAGTAATGATCCTGCAGATGGGACACCTGTAGTATAAATGCTTAGGTAGAAGATGCTATTTGAAACAAGTAATATTGAGAATAGTTCTTTACTCTTTGAACTTACACTTTCTTAAAAAGAATCATTTGCATACTTTCAGATAATAATAATAATAATAATAATAATAATAATAATAATAATAAGCTATGTATTATTATCATGAGCTTTATGATGTTAAAGTGAATCATAACCACATCATTTCAATGAAAGTATTAGGTGGCTGTGCATACATGTTAGATGTACTTAATGACATTTTATACTCATGAGACATTCTGAACACAGTAACAGTATGCATAGACTCATGTCCGGTTGCCTGGAAATTACACATCTTAGACATTGCCAGGTTGTGTGAGACCTGGAGGTCAAATATTTGGAATTTGATCGCAAGATGGAGTCACCGATCCATCAATTATCATGGACTTACTGAGATTTTGGGTGCTTAATATTTATTGTGGAATGAACTGTGATTAATACTTACAGTAATAAGTAATGTAAGCTAATTTCTGCTTCATGCTTTTCGTTTAATAAAAAGGTGAAATAAAAAATCTTTTCCTAGAAATGAGCTGAAGCCACACCAAAGTTAGAGCTTGACCCCATTTATTCTTCAAATAGCAGAACACAAATTCCTTCTGAAGAAAAAAAAAAAACCTGTTTAATGTGGTCTGAAAAGCCCTGAGGCACGGAAGTATGCTTTAGACTGTTAATTGGAATAAATTGGAAGCAGCTTATTAAAATGTGCAGTAGAAGGAAGCATGGCTCGTCACACTAGTGGTAACAATTTGCTCTCTATATATAGTTACTTATTAAACAAAGCTTGTAGATATTGGATTGGTTACTTCTTATACGTAAGAGTGCAGGTGCCTGAAGTTACTAGAAATGCAGCTCAGGGTTACGGGATTATATTACTACAACTGCTCTAATACAGACTGCATAAATACAAAATCTCAGATTCTTTATATGTGGCTAAATGGTCATATTTTAACTGGAAGTAACCCATGGCAAAGACTTTTTTTTTTTTACAGCAACTTAGAATTTGTGCATTTCATTGCATCGTGTTTCAATTAGTGTGTTTATATAGTTAGAAAGCTTGTGATGTTTTATGGAAAAGTAGGCATGGCCTTACATGTTTTCTGCTTGTTGCAGTAGTTGAAACAGAGGGGGTAATTCCAAGTTGATCGCAGCAGGAAATTTTTTAGCAGTTGGGCAAAACCATGTGCACTGCAGGGGGGGGGGGGGGGCAGATATAACATGTGCAGAGAGAGTTAGATTTGGGTGGGTTATTTTGTTTCTGTGCAGGGTAAATACTGGCTGCTTTATTTTTACACTGCAATTTAGATTGCAGATTGAACTCACCGCACCCAAATATATCTCTCTCTGCACATGTTATATCTGCCTCCCCTGCAGTGCACATGGTTTTGCCCAACTGCTAACAAAGTTCCTGCTGCAATCAACTCAGAATTACCCCCAGAATGAGCAATGCAATTGCACATGATATTTTTTTTTTTTTTTATATAATTATAATTATAACTATATAAGAGAGCGCAATGTGCTGAATTGATAAATACAATTTATTAAAATGTTTAAAAAATATTAAATACAATCAATAAACAAGAAATTAACTGATTAAGGAGCATAAGATCGACTGACCATCCTAGTAATTAATAGGAATGTCCCATTTTTTGTGAAGCATAGAGTATCCAATTAGTATTAGTGGAACTAATACAGAGTATAAATGAAGAGACGTCTCACTTCAAGCTCTGTTTAGAATACAAAGTCCACCGTGGATTAAATGCCTCCGTATGAGTTATACTGGAAAAGGTATGTACTATAAGGGAATTTGGACGCCACCCTTGATGAGATTGATATTGATATCTCCAAGCCAACGTACTGCTTCACTTTTCAACCCCCACACATAACACTGGAAGCTCACCACAGAAAAGATGAACAGAAGCCGTGTCCTGTAGCAGTCAGGAGGCCAGATAATGCGGGAGCAGCGGTGTGGAGACGATGGCAGGTCTCAGATATCGATAACACCGCAAGAGTAGAGACGATGGCTGGTCTCAGGTGTCTGCAGCACCGCAGGTGTAATGATGGAAACAAGCCGTATCCTGTAGCACTCTGGAGGCCAGGCAATGCGGGAGTAGCAGTGTGGAGACGATGGCAGGTCTCTAGTGTGGTAATGAGCGGACGTTGGCAGGTCCCGGGGGGGGAAGCAGACGCGGCTGTTGGTGGCGGAGATAGTCAGACACCTGAGACCTGCCATCGTCTCTACTCTTGCGGTGTTATCGATATCTGAGACCTGCCATCGTCTCCACACCGCTGCTCCTGCATTATCTGGCCTCCTGACTGCTACAGGACACGGCTTCTGTTCATCTTTTCTGTGGTGAGCTTCCAGTGTTATGTGTGTGGGTTGAAAAGTGAAGCAGTACGTTGGCTTGGAGATATCAATATCAATCTCATCAAGGGTGGCGTCCAAATTCCCTTATAGTACATACCTTTTCCAGTATAACTCATACGGAGGCATTTAATCCACGGTGGACTTTATATTCTAAACAGAGCTTTGAAGTGAGACGTCTCTTCATTTATACTCTGTATTAGTTCCACTAATACTAATTGGATACTCTATGCTTCACAAAAAATGGGACATTCCTATTAATTACTAGGATGGTCAGTCGATCTTATGCTCCTTAATCAGTTAATTTCTTGTTTATTGATTGTATTTAATATTTTTTAAACATTTTAATAAATTGTATTTATCAATTCAGCACATTGCGCTCTCTTATATAGTTATAATTATAATTATATTAAAAAAAAAATATACTGTGTTTTTAGGTGTTACAGACACCTTATATGGGAGCTGCAGTTTATGTACTAATATATTAGTGTGAACACATTTATTTTATTTTATCTTATTATAGCGCCTGTATTGATTTTGCTTTAATAGTAACGTCAATTAGTTGTTACAATTGCACATGAAAATGTAATGTACAAACCAGTGTTAAAGAAAAGTATAAGGAGAAACTATAATAATTAGCAATAAATATCAATATAAACATATGGGGCGGTATGTAATGTGGTGCGATTTTTAGGCACATTCCAACTTGCACTTTGAGAAGGTGCGAGTTGGCGGAGCAACTTGCAAAAGTAATGCAGTGTGAGTTTTTAGTAAAAACAGACCTGAAACCTAGTGGTTAAATTCACACCATGTAATGCAAGTTGCATTACAAGGTGCAAATTTTTACAGAAGCATGCACAGATCAGTGAGATAAGTAAAGAAAGAGTTAAAAATAAAAAAACCTTGCAGGTCCCGTCAAAAGCATAACCAGCCCTGGGCTCTTTGAGCTGGTCCTGGTTGCAAAAATGCGGGGGGGGGGGGGGGGGGAATGACTAGGGTTCCCCTGTATTTTAAAAACCAGCACTGGGCTCATGGACCGGTCCTGGTTCCAAAAATATGGAGGAAAAAAGAAGTAGGGGTCCCCCCGTATTTTTGCAACCAGCACCGGTCTCCACTAGCCATGGAGGTAGTGCCGCAGCGGGGGACACTTTTATATAGGTCCCTGCAGCCACAGCATCACCCCCCAACTAGTCACCACTGAATGGGGTTCCCTGGGGGAGTGGAGACCTCTACAATAAAGGGGTCCCCACTACATGCACCCAAGGGCCAGGGATGAAGCCTGAGGCTGTCCCTGGCACCTGTGGGCGGTTGGTTTCAGGCTGATAGTCATAAAATTTGTAAAATAAGTAAATATTGTCTTTTGCTGTAGAACTACAGGTCCCAGCAAGCCTCCTCCGCATGGAGAACCACAAGTACCAGCATTTGGGGCATTAAAGGGCCCACTGGTAGCTGTAGTTCCACAACAAAATAAATATTCAAATAAACATCACATCCCCTTCTCCAGTAGAATCCAATAGGGTACTTGTAAAAAATAAATAAAATGAATTATACTCCTCTAATATTCGGTGTAGATCGGTCCTCTTCATTCCATGCAGAGGCAGAACTCTGGGAGGCAACGGAGTCATCTGCCGCCGGGCTCCTGCTCTAAAGGGGGGCACCTCTCCTCCCATTCTGTGACACCACTGAATTAAGTTAATTGATAGCTGTCACTGTCTTTTCAGTGGCTGACTTACTCACTGGTCCCTGCACCTTACACCTTTTTTATTATACTGTAGATACACATTTTACAAGTGTCATACCCAGGATTAGAAACCACAACCTATTACACTGGAAGCAGACACCTTACTGATGAAGCCGTTTGCTCATGTATAAGAAATATGAGAATTTTAACTATATGAAGATACTTCCCTGACAATTACACGTAACTTCATATAGTTAAAATTCTCATGCTTTCTCTACAGGAGCAAATAACTCCATCAGTAAAGTGTCTGCTGTTAGTGTAACAGGTCATGGCTTCTAATCCTGAGTATGACTGCTAAGAAATGTGTGATTTAAAATAAAAGACAATTAAATGTATAAATACAGTATATACCTTTTTTTCAGAACACTCCATATACACACACACACAATATATATATATATATATATATATATATATATATAATACATACATATACACATACGTACATACATACGTACATACGTACATACATACATTTAACTTAATATAGGAAATAGGGGGGCACCAATATTTATCTTGCCTCTGGGCAACTGTGACGAACTTACGCCACTGATTCCATGTAAACATCCAAGGGTTAAAACAGAAACAGAAAAAACCTGAACCCGTAACTGAAGGGGATGTTGAAATAAAAATCCTAAACTGAACACAAAATCACTAGTCAAAATCGAACAACATCGAATTTGATTTTGAAATCAATTTCAAAATCAAATCTTTAGTAAATGTGGGTTTTGAGGAGTGAAAAAGAAAGTTGATTTGATTTCAGTTGATTTATATTGAACTTAAAACCAAATACAAAATCATACGTATATCATACCTCTAAATGTTCACAGCCGTGTCACTCACTAACAGAGACCTACTCCCTAGTCACTGGCAAGCTTTTCCGACGTCAGTCATACAGACAAATGGCCCAGACAGACCTTACATACCCTAGACCAGTAATGGCTAACCTTGACACTCCAGCTGTTGTTAAACTAGACATCCCATCATGCCCTGCATCAGTTTTGCTATTTGGCCATGCTAAAACTGATGCAGGGCATGCTGGGATGTGTAGTTCAACAACAGCTGGAGTGTCAAGGTTAGCCATCACTGCCCTAGACTCCTTCTTCCCCTCCCAGACTCACAGGCAAGCAAAACTCCTACTTTGCCTTTTAAAAGGGAGTTCTGCTCTGTTTTGATCAATCACATTCCTTCAGCTGTGTTAGGCTCCAGGGAGAAATACATGTAAATCAACAAACAGGTAAGACAATTTTTTAAACTCACTGCAGCACACTGTTCCTATTGCCACACTAATTATAGACTAATTATAGATGTCCTTTGTTTTTTGGAAGAAACTCTTTACTACTGCCTAGGGAAGTGGTCTGCGATCCGCAAAATGCATTGCTTTCGGACACCATACAGTGAGATTATAATTTTAAATTCTTATATTATTTCTATTTTTTTTGTGTTTTAATTTCTTATTGTTATAAGACTATTGGGTTTATTTATGATGCTGATCGTGTTTATGCCTAAAATTTTAAATGGCAATGACACGACTAGTAAAAGCATTCTCTCTTTTAAACTTCAGACTAAGGGGTCTATTTACTAAGCCTTGAATGGAGATAAAGTAGACAGAGATAAAGTACCAGCCAATCAGCTCCTAAATACCCTGTCACAGGCTGGGTTTGAAAAATGTCGGTTAGGAGCTGGTTGGCTGGTACTTTAGCTACATGCACTTTATGTCCATCTAAGGCTTAGTAAATAGACCCCATGAACACAATCATAAATGCTTAGGAAATAATCCCCTATAGTATGTAATGTATGTTAGTTTGATCTTCTGATCTTATTTTTGCTGTACAATAGTTCATGAGAGTAAAATGATGTTCCAGATCTGGTTTGACATTTGGCATCTATTAAGGTTTTTAGACGGTGACAGGGAAAATGTATTATTTGCATATTTCTTAGGCATTAGTTTAGGAGTGCCTTCTGTCTACCAAGTTTGTAGTGTTATTTACCCACATGTACCCTTAAGGTGCCAACCATATATCCTATTATCGTTTGCAAAATTTCTGACCAAGGTAGGTAGCTTGGGCAACAGTAAGAATGTGACTAAACGTATACCTGCAATAAAAGGAGATGTAAGAGGGATATAAATGCAATAAAGCTATTTTCAGAGAAGGTACAATATCAGTATGAAGAACATTATTAGCCAACGCAAAGCCCCCTAACCAAAGAAGGCGTATTATAGGGCATAGATAGCCATAAAGTATGATTTATGTGACCTTATGCCAATACAAAGGGAACTGAGTGTGCCACATACTGTAGCATGAAGCCAATCAATTTTATAACTATTTAAAATTAAAAACTCGATTAAGATATTTCAACATTTTATACACTGAGGTGTAAATACAGTGCCACTGAAGAGCAGTATAAGTCAGTTGAAGGTCAGTCTCCCATTTGTCCTTTGAAGGGACTTTGACTACTAAAGACCAAAGAAGGAGTTGGTTGTACCAAAAAATTAGATTTATGGTAAGAACTTACCATTGTTAAATCTCTTTCTGCGAGGTACACTGGGCTCCACAAGGATTAACATCGGGGTGTAGAGTAGGATCTTGATCGGAGGCACCAACAGGCTCAAAGCTTTGACTGTTCCCAAGAAGCACAGCGCCGCCTCCTCTATAACGCCGCCTCCGTGCACAGGAGCTCAGTTTTTCGTTAACCAGTCCAATGCAGTAGCAGGTACCAGAGATGACATTTGCTCGTAGCCAAATACACCACACACTCACTACAGGAGAGGGTATCGGCAGCTAATGCCATACCAACCCAAAGAAGCCAAGTGCGTCAGGGTGTGCGCCTTGTGTAGCCCAGTGTAACTCGCAGAAAGAGATTTAACAACGGCCTAAACTTCAGATTACTGAATTCAGCCTCACACAGGAGCTCACCACAGGTGGAGCTAATTAACTATTACCTTTCAGGCAGAGAACTCAGGAAAACTCATAGTGCTGACAAGCTGTTTAACTCAGTGAGAAAAAGACATAGGATCCGGGACAGATGGCAGGGGTAAGTCACCAAATATGAAACCTACAGTCAGGATTGTGACAGTTTAGGCCTAAAAGCCAGCATCCTATGTTTTGCAGAAGTTCAGGCTTCAGTGTTCTCTCGGCCTGCTAGGCCTCACTCCACATCACAGCCTATGCTAGAGTACTCACATGACAGTGACTGTTCACCTGACCCAGAGCAGTCCAATCCTCTGCCAGCCTGAGACTCTTAAAGGCACAGTACAGTATTCCACCATCTCCACTTAAAGGCACAGTTGCAGTGTTTCATCTTAAAGGCACGGTGCAGTGTTCCACAGTCTCAACTGGAAACCACAGCTGCAGTGTTCTACCGTCACAGCCGCAGGGTTCTTCAGCCTCGTATTAGAGTTATAGCCACAGTCATCGTCCTACTTTCAGTTGCATTTCCAGTTATATTCGGTACCAGCACGCATTACAGTTGCATCCCAGTCTCACCAGTAACCAGTCCGTCTTACCATCTTGCCAGTAACCTCGAGTACATAAGCACCTATTCCTGTGACACTATTTCCAGTACAGTCTCACCTATACATTCATCCTGCTCTCAAAGTCCCTGGTGATCCAGTGGTCAGGATACGGCTTCCTCTGCCGAGGCCCGGGTTCGATCCCCGGTCAGGGATTGCTCCTTCTCACCGATTCCTACAGACCAGCCTAATATTCACATAGTTCCCCAGTTGCCCGCACAGACTGCACTAACACCGGGTTCACAAAATCACAGTCATGACAGTAGGAACTGGCCCCATGGACCCGGCCGAAAGTGTTTGTCTGACGCAGGACCTCCTAAGCAATATTGCGGGACGATTGGAGGGTTTGGAGTCGACTCAGTATCAATTGGCACAGTGTCTGCAGCGGAATTCGTTCTCCAGAGACTCTCTGACCTTCTGCACTAAGACTCCTGACCAACTGCAGATTTTCTACCAGATGTTATCACAGTTACAAGAACTTTTGTCTAGTATTCTTTCTGTGATACCTGATCTCTTCAGGAATACTACCAACGTTGTTGATCCTGTTTTGTCCCATCCAGTTAATAGAGTCTCTTCCTCTGTGCAAGGAAAAGTTGTTCATCAGAGCTATCCACGGCCCAAGCTCTCTGAAGCTGAACGTCAGCAGCGTAGGGAGCTACACCTCTGTCTTTACTGTGGAAATTCCGGTCATTTTGTTAAAGACTGCATTCTTTGCAAGCCAGGGAATGGTGACAAATCTCAGTATCATAGTGCTCATGTCTACAAGTCATCCACAATAGCCGATCCTGCTACTGCTGACGGGGGTATCAAGAAGGCTACTTTGAAAGAGACTCAAATTTATGACTGGGGTCCGGTGATTAAAAGACCTTATCCCAAGTTGGGTGTCCAGAGAAGAATGTTCAAGCCATTTAGAGTCACAGAGGAGTTCGTGTCTACAGCCCAAGGAGGGGCGTCCGTGTCTACAGCCCAAGGAGGGGCGTCCGTGTCTACAGCCCAAGGAGGGGCGTCCGTGTCTACAGCCCAAGGAGGGGCGTCCGTGTCTTCAGCCCAAGGAGGGGCGTCCGTGTCTTCAGCCCAAGGAGGGGCGTCCGTGTCTTCAGCCCAAGGAGGGGCGTCCGTGTCTTCAGCCCAAGGAGGGGCGTCCGTATCTTCAGCCCCAGGGAGGGGTTCAGAGCGTCCAGCCCCAGTGAGGGGTTCAGAGCGTCCAGCCCCAGTGAGGGGTTCAGAGCGTCCAGCCCCAGTGAGGGGTTCAGAGGGTCCAGCCCCAGGGAGTCTTCAGAGTGCTGCCCAGCCAGAGAGTCTTTAGGGTGCTGCCCAGCCAGAGAGTCTTTAGGGTGCTGCCCAGCCAGAGAGTCTTTAGATTGCTGCCCAGCCAGAGAGTCTACAGAGTGCTGCCCAGCCAGAGAGTCTACAGAGTGCTGCCCAGCCAGAGAGTCTACAGAGTGCTGCCCAGCCAGAGAGTCTACAGAGTGCTGCCCAGCCAGAGAGTCTACAGAGTGCTGCCCAGCCAGAGAGTCTACAGAGTGCTGCCCAGCCAGAGAGTCTACAGAGTGCTGCCCAGCCCCGTGAAGTGGGGGCTCTTGCCTCAGCCCAGCCCCGTGAAGAGGGGGCTCTTGCCTCAGCCCAGCCCCGTGAAGAGGGGGCTCCTGCCTCAGCCGAGCCCCGTGAAGAGGGAGCTCCTGCCTCAGCCCAGCCCCATGAAGAGGGGGCTCCTGCCTCAGCCCAGCCCCATGAAGAGGGGGCTCCTGCCTCAGCCCAGCCCCGTGAAGAGGGGGCTCCTGCCTCAGCCCAGCCCCGTGAAGAGGGGGCTCCTGCCTCAGTTCAGCCCCGTGAATAAGGGGGCTCCTGCATTAGTTCAGCCCCATGAAGAAAGGGCTCCTGCCGGTCAAGCAATATTCCAGGCTCCACCTGGTCAGTCCTTCCCGGTTCCAGCTGGTCCAGCAATACTCCAGGCCCAGCCTGGTCAGTCCGTCCTGGTTCCAGCCGGTCCAGCAATACTACAGGCCCAGCCTGGTCAGTCCGTCCCGGTTCCATCCGGTCCAGCGATACTCCAGGACCAGCCTGGTCAGTCTCCTTTGGCTCCAGCCAATTCAAGTATCCTCGGATCCAATCCAGTCCTACTCGTCCAGCCAAAGATTTCTCCAGTTTCAGTCTGTTCAAGCTCATCTGGACTCAAACCAATTCCAAACATTGGTCCGAGTAAAGGATTTTCACCATCTAGTTCTAAAATTAGACTTCAGTCTGTCTCTGATTCTGTTTCCTCGTCTTCCAGCATTGAGTCCACAGCTTCTGCAGGGAAATCTAATACCTCTTCTCATCAATGTCAGAATAATTCTGCGTAGCCGCCAAAGTCAAGAAAAATCCCAAGGCTACTCACTTAAAGTCTGAACGTGCTACAGAGCTGGATACCGATCTGAGTACAGTTTTCTCAGCTTTGTCCCTAAGCTTGTCTGAGCAACCTAATGTTCCATCTGCTGATTCGGATAAAGGACTTCAGACTAATATTGCTGAGAAGGATACTGATGTTGCTTTCTCAATCCAGTCATCAGAGTCATTTGCCTCAGTCGCAGTCGCGAGTGTCGCAGCTTCAGGGAAAATTACTAGCATCTCCATCCAGAAGGAGATTTCAAGTGATTTCTCAGTCTTATTTGAGGATTTCAGTCAGACTACTTCAGAAGGGATAGTTTCTCATCAGCCTGACGTTCAACAAACTAACTCCAATCTAGCTTCTGAGAGTGCATCATCGGTTTCAGCCTTTAAGCTTTCGTCTGATGGTTTACCACCTATTTACTTTGATGGAGATTTATTGCAATATGCCGCTCTGGTTGATCAATTTCTCTCTCTGATGGAGTCTGATCCTTCGGGTGCAGTAACTCCTTCCAACATTACTCAATATCTGTTCCTGGCATTAAGAGGAAGAGCTTTGGAGTGGGCCAACATGCTGTTTGAGAGTAATGATCATGTGTTCCATGATTTACAGACTTTTAGTAATGCTGTGGTTAAAGAATTTAGTCCTAAACCTTTGGAATCTGACTCGGTAAAAGAATCATGCTCTAAAGGGAATGCAGAAGGAAGTTTGTGCTGTCCTCCCAGGGATAATCTAAGTATCTCCTTTGGTAAGAATCCGACCATTAAAATTGCTCATGTACGAGTCTCCCCTAGCCCAGAGAATTTAAAACTCCAGTGCACCTCCTTTTCATCTGCAAACTATGTATCTAAGGGAGATTCATATCTTCCATCAGACTTGGACTCAGACTCTGAATTTGATCCAGTTCATGATGCTACTCCTTTCATGGGAGGTCCCATGTTTTCTAAGGAAGTTTTTTCTTTACAGGAGATTCCGCTCTCCCTGGTCAAAACCAAATGTTCCTGTAAGAAGAAGAGGCATCGACGAAGGTCCTAAGTTCTTCTGTATGAATTTCTCAAGTTCCTCTAAGATTCAAGATGGGTGTCCGGAGTCCACCCTTGAAGAGGGGGGTACTGTCACAATCCTGACTGTAGTTTTCATATTTGGTGATTTACCTCTGCCATCTCTGTCTTGGATCCTGCATCTTTCTGCTCACTGGGATAAATAGCTTGCCAATACCATGAGTTTCCTGAGTTCTCTGCCTGGAAGGTAATAGTTAACGAGCTCCACCTGTGGTGATCTCCTGTGTGAGTCTGAATTCAGCAATCTGAAGTTTAGGCCTAAAAGCCAGCATCCTATGTTTTGCAAAAGTTCAGGCTTCAGTGTTCTCTCGGCCTGCTAGGCCTCACTCCACATCACAGCCTATGCTAGAGTACTCACATGACAGTGACTGTTCACCTGACCCAGAGCTGTCCAATCCTCTGCCAGCCAGAGACTCTCTGCATCACCTGACACTGCTCACCAATCACCAAGGACCAGGAAGTATAAGTCGGGAGACTGAGTTGGAAACTGGGCCAGTTCCTCGTGTCACACACAACTCTGTGTGAGCTTTGAAGCTGAGCTCCCTAAAGGTAACCCTTGTACTTTGGTTCCTGTAAAAACTCTGTTTCTTTGTTACCCGGTTTGGATTACATTTGTGTTGCCATTGATATCCAGTATTTCCACGAGTTTCAACTTAAAGGCACAGTACAGTATTCCACCATCTCCACTTAAAGGCACAGTTGCAGTGTTTCATCTTAAAGGCACAGTACAGTATTCCACCATCTCCACTTAAAGGCACAGTTGCAGTGTTTCATCTTAAAGGCACAGTACAGTGTTCCGCAGTCTCCACTTAAAGGCACAGTTGCAGTGTTTCATCTTAAAGGTACGGTGCAGTGTTCCACAGTCTCAACTGGAAACCACAGCTGCAGTGTTCTACCGTCACAGCCGCAGCGTTCTTCAGCCTCGTATTAGAGTTATAGCCACAGTCATCGTCCTACTTTCAGTTGCATTTCCAGTTATATCCGGTACCAGCACGCATTACAGTTGCATCCCAGTCTCACCAGTAACCAGTCTGTCTTACCATCTTGCCAGTAACCTCGAGTACATAAGTACCTACTCCTGTGACACTATTTCCAGTACAGTCTCACCTATACATTCATCCTGCTATCAAAGTCCCTGGTGATCCAGTGGTCAGGATACGGCTTCCTCTGCCGAGGCCCGGGTTCGATCCCCGGTCAGGGATTGCTCCTTCTCACTGATTCCTACAGGCCAGCCTAATATTCACATAGTTCCCCAGTTGCCCGCACAGACTGCACTAACACCGGGTTCACAAAATCACAGTCATGACAGTCGGTAAGTTCTTACCATAAATCTCATTTTCTGCTGCGGGGTACACTGGGCTCCACAAGGATTAACATCGGGGATGTCCTAAAGCTGCTCCTTATGGGAGGGGATGCACTGTAGCTGGCACAAGAACCCGGCGTCCAAAGGAAGCATCCTGGGAGGCGGAAGTATCGAAGACATAGAACCTTATGAACGTGTTCACTGAGGACCACGTAGCCGCCTTGCACAATTGTTCAAGGGTCGCACCACAGCGGGCCGCCCAAGAAGGTCTGACAGACCGAGTAGAATGGGCTTTAATGGTAGCAGGAGCTGGAAGGCCAGCGTGTACATAAGCATGTGCAATCACCATTCTAATCCATCTGGCCAAGGTCTGCTTGTTAGCAGGCCAGCCACGTTTGTGAAAACCAAACAGTACAAAGGGAGAATCAGATTTCTGAATGGAGGAGGTTCTCTTCACACACACACACACACACACACACACACACACACACACACACACACACACACACACACATAGATTCCATACCTTCCCCACCTGTGGCTCAGGTGTATCTGGAAAAGGACGAGAGGCGGCACTCCAAGGACTTGAAAAATAATTTATGTGCAAAGCATGGCAGAACAAAAAAGTGCAAACACTGAAAAAAACATGGAGGTCTTACGACGTTTCAAGGCAGCAAGCCTTTTCCTCAGGTAAGTTAACCCATGTGGAATGTGATGTGCAAAACAGCGAGAACCAAACTCACCAAGAGAAAAACTCACCTTTTAAACCGTGCTGAGACAGGTGTTCCCGGCGTCTGTGTTCAGGACTTCCGGGTGCGGCGCCCAAGCGGCGCATAGCTGACGCGTTCGTTGCCTGGCAACGGGGATGTAAACAGGCGCCGGGGAGACCCGTCATGGCTGAAGAGAAAAGTAAACAAAGAGCGTCATGTGGGTGATGGACTGAATGTATGACACCCGCAGGGGGTGAATGGTGGGTGAAGATGTGATACTTTAAAAACATGTTAAAAGATGAAGCTCAGCTGAAGGTTCTGAGAAGATGTAAAGGCATATAAAAAGAATAAATATAAGAAGAATAAATATAAGAAAAAATATATATAGTGATAACAGCATATATTAACAGAAATTGTAATACGTACAAGGTGGCTAATAATACATTAGGCCAGAATAGGCTAGCAAACGGTAATGTGCAGTCAGGATGGATCCCTGCTAGGTTGCAGCACCCCGTCACCAAAGGGGACCGGGGAAGGAGGAGGATGAATAGGGAATGGTAGGGGGGAGGGGGGGGTGGTTGTGTGGAGAAGAAGGGAGGGGGGGGGGGGAGGAAAGGGGAAAAGGAAGGGGAGGGGTGAGAGGGACGGAGGAAGGAACGTAAGGGGAGGGAGGGGGGGGGAGGGAGGGAAGGGAAATTGGAACCGGGATCGGTGGGTATAATTTACAGGAACACATTCCAAGTGAATTTTTCATTAAGTCCATTTGGTGACAGTGTATCCAAAAGAAAAATCCACTTGGATTCACATCTGGATAATGCTGTATGTCGGTCGCCCCCTCTCACAGGGCTGGGAATGTGGTCGATGATCTTGTATCGCAAACTAGAGAGTGAATGGCCTTTTAATTTAAAGTGGCGTGCAACCGGTTGGTCCACGGGTTTGCCATCAAGCGATGCCTTGATGGCCGATCTATGCAACGCCATCCTGTCCCTAAGGTTTCTGATAGTTTGTCCGACATATAGTAAGCCACATGGGCAGATGATGGTATATACAATAAATGGTGTCGTGCAAGTGACCACATGTCTAATTTTGAATTGCTTGCCTGTATGTGGATTGTTGAAATTATGACCTGTTTCCAAGTATTTGCAGGTGGTGCAAGAAGCACACCGGTAGCATCCTGGTTTCTTTACTTGCGTAGAGGCATCCAGAGTTGGAATGATATTTGTTTTGACTAGAAGGTCCCTAAGGTTAGGTCCCCTCTTGTAGCTAGGCATCAGGGAGGTATTTTTGAAACAGGGTAAGTCTTTGTCACCAGACACTATGGGCCATAAGCCTTTAGTGGCACGTGGAAGGACTTTGCTAGCTGTTGAAAAATGAGTGACGAATGGAATCCGTGATTGTAGTGGCTTTTGAGGGACTTTATAAAGCAATTGTTCTCTAGGGACTTTAAGGACTTCATTCTTAGCCTGCTGAAGCTCCCTAAGTTTGTAACCTCTATGAGCAAATTTTTGGGTCATGTGGTCCAACGTCGTAATTAAAGTGGTGCGATCACTCGAAATTCGTGCTGCCCGAAGCATTTGTGATCTAGGAAGTCCACGTTTAAGTGCAGGGGGGTGACAACTGCTATGGTGTAAAAGTGTGTTGCGGTCCGTGGGTTTTGAAAATAATTTGGTGTGGATGGAATTATCCTTAATCTCAATAGTGACATCCAGGTAATTGATGCTTGTAAAACTAGTCTGGTACGTGAATTTGATTGGTGAGTTAACTGAGTTGATGTGTTCAATGAGGGTAATGAATTCCTGTTCCGTACCGGACCAAAAGATCAGCAGATCGTCTATGTACCGTGTATAAAGTGCTATTTTGTTGGCTATCTCCCTTGATGAAAAAAAGAATTCATCTACTTGTTGGAACATATATACGTTAGCGAACGATGGGGCCACAGAGGACCCCATCGCACACCCAGTTGTTTGGATGAAGTACTGTCCATTGTGCATGAAATAATTTTGTTTTAAAGTTTTTGACAACAGTGTCAGAAACAGAGGGATAGGGATAGCGTCAAAATGGTGTCGAAACAAAAATAGTTCCATAGCAGCTAAGCCACTGTCGTGAGGAATCACCGTGTAAAGGTTTTTGACGTCCAAGGTGCATAACAGCATATCAGTTGGTACTGTTTTCAAATAGTTGAGTTTATTGAGGAGTTGTGTGGTGTCTTTAAGAAACGTGGGCTGATCCATAATGTATGGTTGGATTAGCTGATCTAGAAACTGTGAAATCGGCTGAAGTAATGACCCCCTGGCTGAAATGATCGGTCTGGGAGGCGGATCCACAGGATTTTTGTGGAGTTTAGGGATTGTGTATAGCACTGGGGTAATAGGAAAAGGGGTGAGTAATGAATTATACATTTTTTTGTCAAGGTGTCCAGCTTGGTGAGCTTCCAACAAAACAGAATCCAGATCCCGTTTGAACCCCTCCGTGGGATTCTGGGAAAGCTGGTGATACGTAGATGGGTCTAGTAACAGAAGGTCGATGTTGGCGATGTATTTTGTGGAGTCCTGTATGACGATACCGCCCCCCTTATCGGCGGGGCGGAAGATGACATCCTGATATTTCGACAAATCTTGAAGGGCTTTATGTTCGGCTCTGGTCAAATTTGTGTGGACTGTGGGTTGAGCTGCATGATATTTGGTAACTGCTGTGTCTAGCAGACGGTTGAATGTCTTCAATGAAGCATTTGCCGAAACAGGATCAAACTTCGTTTTTTTGTGCACAACAGGTGTTTGATAAGCTGGCACGTTGTCGCGTTGATGTTGAAAAAATTCCTTGGTTTTCAGGGACCTATGTAGCCCATACAAATCGATCTTCCAATCAAGATCCCGGTGGGGATGGGTAGGGACAAAGGATAAACCTTTGTTTAACACATTTAATTCGGTAGGTGAAAAGGTACGGGATGATAAATTAAACGTTACTTCCTCCCTCTGTTGATGGGAGGCTTGGAAGATCCTTTGATTTTGGCCCCCACGTCGCGTTCTTCCTGGTCGCGCATGTCGACTTTTGAACGTGTGGCCCTGGCTAAAGGGACCGTCCTTGTTGTCTGTGGGTCTTCCGAGTCTGTGACTAGAAAATCACTGTCACTGTTGGATTGTGACCTGTTTCTCCTAGTTGGTGGATTTCTGTCTTTCCAAGAGATCCGGGATCTAGAGCGGGATGGTTGGTCTGTACCATTCAGCCATCGGTACACCCTCTGGTCTTCATAATCGGCTTGGACCGTTGTGAGTTTCTTCTGTTTAAATTTTAACAGATCTTGTCTGTAAGTATTGCACTGTTGTTCCAACCGGTCCCATTGTGCTTGAAGCCTCTTGTCTTCTAGTTGAGGTTTAAATTTCAAGGTGGCTGCCGCAAGTTTGGATCTAGTATCGGTTAGAATGGTACGTGCCTCGTCGATGACCAATAACATCAGGTCTGAGCTGCATTTATTAAGAATGGATATCCATTTACGGCAGAAGTCAGCACTGTTTCGACCAATAGTTGGCATATTTCTTATTCTAAAGCCGCGTGGAATCATTTTAGCTCGAAAATAGTCCGATAATGATGTTCCATGTAGGAGGTAATCGGTCTCTTTATTACGCAATTTAAGAAGTGTCTGGAAGATCTCCTCTGTAGTAGATGGTTCAGGTTGAACGTTGAGGTCGGTGCCAAACAGGATCTGTGAAGCTTGTTCTTCATTGTAACTAAGTGTCTCTGCCAGATGTTGTTTAAGTTCAATGAATGACAGAGATCCCGAAGCAGTGGGGGATGTCATGGCAACCTATGCAAAAATCCAAACTGAGACCCAGAAACCGCTGCTATAACAGCTTCAGCTGGAGCAACAGGGTTGTGAATTCACTGGTGGGTTCAGTAAACGCAGGATAAACTGCAAAAATGATGAAAAAAGCTGAAAGATTCTTTTGTAGTCACCCTGCTGAGGGTATGACTAAGGTGCCTTGATACATAGGGAACAAAGCCAATTCCCAATAGAATATTTCAATGGATACATCCGGCACTCTATATAACGATGCACATGCCTGGGTGCCCTCCTTAGAATAATGCAGATTCCATACCTTCCCCACCTGTGGCTCAGGTGTATCTGGAAAAGGACGAGAGGCGGCACTCCAAGGACTTGAAAAATAATTTATGTGCAAAGCATGGCAGAACAAAAAAGTGCAAACAATGAAAAAAACATGGAGGTCTTACGACGTTTCAAGGCAGCAAGCCTTTTCCTCAGGTAAGTTAACCCATGTGGAATGTGATGTGCAAAACAGCGAGAACCAAACTCACCAAGAGAAAAACTCACCTTTTAAACCGTGCTGAGACAGGTGTTCCCGGCGTCTGTGTTCAGGACTTCCGGGTGCGGCGCCCGATCGGCGCATAGCTGACGCGTTCGTTGCCTGGCAACGGGGATGTAAACAGGCGCCGGGGAGACCCGTCATGGCTGAAGAGAAAAGTAAACAAAGAGCGTCATGTGGGTGATGGACTGAATGTATGACACCCGCAGGGGGTGAATGGTGGGTGAAGATGTGATACTTTAAAAACATGTTAAAAGATGAAGCTCAGCTGAAGGTTCTGAGAAGATGTAAAGGCATATAAAAAGAAGAAATATAAG
This sequence comes from Pseudophryne corroboree, assembly GCF_028390025.1. Classification (NCBI taxonomy): domain Eukaryota; kingdom Metazoa; phylum Chordata; class Amphibia; order Anura; family Myobatrachidae; genus Pseudophryne; species Pseudophryne corroboree. Next base: position 380,299,488 of record NC_086448.1, read on the forward strand.
AAGAATAAATATAAGAAAAAATATATATAGTGATAGCAGCATATATTAACAGAAATTGTAATACGTACAAGGTGGCTAATAATACATTAGGCCAGAATAGGCTAGCAAACGATAATGTGCAGTCAGGATGGATCCCTGCTAGGTTGCAGCACCCCGTCACCAAAGGGGACCGGGGAAGGAGGAGGATGAATAGGGAACGGTAGGGGGGAGGGGGGGGGGGGTTGTGTGGAGAAGAAGGGAGGGGGGGGAGGAAAGGGGAAAAGGAAGGGGGAGGGGTGAGAGGGACGGAGGAAGGAACGTAAGGGGGGGGGGAGGGGATGGGGGGAGGGAGGGGGGGAGGGAGGGAGGGGGGAGGGAGGGAAGGGAAATTGGAACCGGGATCGGTGGGTATAATTTACAGGAACACATTCCAAGTGAATTTTTCATTAAGTCCATTTGGTGACAGTGTATCCAAAAGAAAAATCCACTTGGATTCACATCTGGATAATGCTGTATGTCGGTCGCCCCCTCTCACAGGGCTGGGAATGTGGTCGATGATCTTGTATCGCAAACTAGAGAGTGAATGGCCTTTTAATTTAAAGTGGCGTGCAACCGGTTGGTCCACGGGTTTGCCATCAAGCGATGCCTTGATGGCCGATCTATGCAACGCCATCCTGTCCCTAAGGTTTCTGATAGTTTGTCCGACATATAGTAAGCCACATGGGCAGATGATGGTATATACAATAAATGGTGTCGTGCAAGTGACCACATGTCTAATTTTGAATTGCTTGCCTGTATGTGGATTGTTGAAATTATGACCTGTTTCCAAGTATTTGCAGGTGGTGCAAGAAGCACACCGGTAGCATCCTGGTTTCTTTACTTGCGTAGAGGCATCCAGAGTTGGAGTGATATTTGTTTTGACTAGAAGGTCCCTAAGGTTAGGTCCCCTCTTGTAGCTAGGCAGCAGGGAGGTATTTTTGAAACAGGGTAAGTCTTTGTCACCAGACACCATGGGCCATAAGCCTTTAGTGGCACGTGGAAGGACTTTGCTAGCTGTTGAAAAATGAGTGACGAATGGAATCCGTGATTGTAGTGGCTTTTGAGGGACTTTATAAAGCAATTGTTCTCTAGGGACTTTAAGGACTTCATTCTTAGCCTGCTGAAGCTCCCTAAGTTTGTAACCTCTATGAGCAAATTTTTGGGTCATGTGGTCCAACGTCGTAATTAAAGTGGTGCGATCACTCGAAATTCGTGCTGCCCGAAGCATTTGTGATCTAGGAAGTCCACGTTTAAGTGCAGGGGGGTGACAACTGCTATGGTGTAAAAGTGTGTTGCAGTCCGTGGGTTTTGAAAATAATTTGGTGTGGATGGAATTATCCTTAATCTCAATAGTGACATCCAGGTAATTGATGCTTGTAAAACTAGTCTGGTACGTGAATTTGATTGGTGAGTTAACTGAGTTGATGTGTTCAATGAGGGTAATGAATTCCTGTTCCGTACCGGACCAAAAGATCAGCAGATCGTCTATGTACCGTGTATAAAGTGCTATTTTGTTGGCTATCTCCCTTGATGAAAAAAAGAATTCATCTACTTGTTGGAACATATATACGTTAGCGAACGATGGGGCCACAGAGGACCCCATCGCACACCCAGTTGTTTGGATGAAGTACTGTCCATTGTGCATGAAATAATTTTGTTTTAAAGTTTTTGACAACAGTGTCAGAAACAGAGGGATAGGGATAGCGTCAAAATGGTGTCGAAACAAAAATAGTTCCATAGCAGCTAAGCCACTGTCGTGAGGAATCACCGTGTAAAGGTTTTTGACGTCCAAGGTGCATAACAGCATATCAGTTGGTACTGTTTTCAAATAGTTGAGTTTATTGAGGAGTTGTGTGGTGTCTTTAAGAAACGTGGGCTGATCCATAATGTATGGTTGGATTAGCTGATCTAGAAACTGTGAAATCGGCTGAAGTAATGACCCCCTGGCTGAAATGATCGGTCTGGGAGGCGGATCCACAGGATTTTTGTGGAGTTTAGGGATTGTGTATAGCACTGGGGTAATAGGAAAAGGGGTGAGTAATGAATTATACATTTTTTTGTCAAGGTGTCCAGCTTGGTGAGCTTCCAACAAAACAGAATCCAGATCCCGTTTGAACCCCTCCGTGGGATTCTGGGAAAGCTGGTGATACGTAGATGGGTCTAGTAACAGAAGGTCGATGTTGGCGATGTATTTTGTGGAGTCCTGTATGACGATACCGCCCCCCTTATCGGCGGGGCGGAAGATGACATCCTGATATTTCGACAAATCTTGAAGGGCTTTATGTTCGGCTCTGGTCAAATTTGTGTGGACTGTGGGTTGAGCTGCATGATATTTGGTAACTGCTGTGTCTAGCAGACGGTTGAATGTCTTCAATGAAGCATTTGCCGAAACAGGATCAAACTTCGTTTTTTTGTGCACAACAGGTGTTTGATAAGCTGGCACGTTGTCGCGTTGATGTTGAAAAAATTCCTTGGTTTTCAGGGACCTATGTAGCCCATACAAATCGATCTTCCAATCAAGATCCCGGTGGGGATGGGTAGGGACAAAGGATAAACCTTTGTTTAACACATTTAATTCGGTAGGTGAAAAGGTACGGGATGATAAATTAAACGTTACTTCCTCCCTCTGTTGATGGGAGGCTTGGAAGATCCTTTGATTTTGGCCCCCACGTCGCGTTCTTCCTGGTCGCGCATGTCGACTTTTGAACGTGTGGCCCTGGCTAAAGGGACCGTCCTTGTTGTCTGTGGGTCTTCCGAGTCTGTGACTAGAAAATCACTGTCACTGTTGGATTGTGACCTGTTTCTCCTAGTTGGTGGATTTCTGTCTTTCCAAGAGATCCGGGATCTAGAGCGGGATGGTTGGTCTGTACCATTCAGCCATCGGTACACCCTCTGGTCTTCATAATCGGCTTGGACCGTTGTGAGTTTCTTCTGTTTAAATTTTAACAGATCTTGTCTGTAAGTATTGCACTGTTGTTCCAACCGGTCCCATTGTGCTTGAAGCCTCTTGTCTTCTAGTTGAGGTTTAAATTTCAAGGTGGCTGCCGCAAGTTTGGATCTAGTATCGGTTAGAATGGTACGTGCCTCGTCGATGACCAATAACATCAGGTCTGAGCTGCATTTATTAAGAATGGATATCCATTTACGGCAGAAGTCAGCACTGTTTCGACCAATAGTTGGCATATTTCTTATTCTAAAGCCGCGTGGAATCATTTTAGCTCGAAAATAGTCCGATAATGATGTTCCATGTAGGAGGTAATCGGTCTCTTTATTACGCAATTTAAGAAGTGTCTGGAAGATCTCCTCTGTAGTAGATGGTTCAGGTTGAACGTTGAGGTCGGTGCCAAACAGGATCTGTGAAGCTTGTTCTTCATTGTAACTAAGTGTCTCTGCCAGATGTTGTTTAAGTTCAATGAATGACAGAGATCCCGAAGCAGTGGGGGATGTCATGGCAACCTATGCAAAAATCCAAACTGAGACCCAGAAACCGCTGCTATAACAGCTTCAGCTGGAGCAACAGGGTTGTGAATTCACTGGTGGGTTCAGTAAACGCAGGATAAACTGCAAAAATGATGAAAAAAGCTGAAAGATTCTTTTGTAGTCACCCTGCTGAGGGTATGACTAAGGTGCCTTGATACATAGGGAACAAAGCCAATTCCCAATAGAATATTTCAATGGATACATCCGGCACTCTATATAACGATGCACATGCCTGGGTGCCCTCCTTAGAATAATGCAGATTCCATACCTTCCCCACCTGTGGCTCAGGTGTATCTGGAAAAGGACGAGAGGCGGCACTCCAAGGACTTGAAAAATAATTTATGTGCAAAGCATGGCAGAACAAAAAAGTGCAAACAATGAAAAAAACATGGAGGTCTTACGACGTTTCAAGGCAGCAAGCCTTTTCCTCAGGTAAGTTAACCCATGTGGAATGTGATGTGCAAAACAGCGAGAACCAAACTCACCAAGAGAAAAACTCACCTTTTAAACCGTGCTGAGACAGGTGTTCCCGGCGTCTGTGTTCAGGACTTCCGGGTGCGGCGCCCGATCGGCGCATAGCTGACGCGTTCGTTGCCTGGCAACGGGGATGTAAACAGGCGCCGGGGAGACCCGTCATGGCTGAAGAGAAAAGTAAACAAAGAGCGTCATGTGGGTGATGGACTGAATGTATGACACCCGCAGGGGGTGAATGGTGGGTGAAGATGTGATACTTTAAAAACATGTTAAAAGATGAAGCTCAGCTGAAGGTTCTGAGAAGATGTAAAGGCATATAAAAAGAAGAAATATAAGAAGAATAAATATAAGAAAAAATATATATAGTGATAGCAGCATATATTAACAGAAATTGTAATACGTACAAGGTGGCTAATAATACATTAGGCCAGAATAGGCTAGCAAACGATAATGTGCAGTCAGGATGGATCCCTGCTAGGTTGCAGCACCCCGTCACCAAAGGGGACCGGGGAAGGAGGAGGATGAATAGGGAACGGTAGGGGGGAGGGGGGGGGGGGTTGTGTGGAGAAGAAGGGAGGGGGGGGAGGAAAGGGGAAAAGGAAGGGGGAGGGGTGAGAGGGACGGAGGAAGGAACGTAAGGGGGGGGGGGAGGGGATGGGGGGAGGGAGGGGGGGGAGGGAGGGAGGGGGGGAGGGAGGGAAGGGAAATTGGAACCGGGATCGGTGGGTATAATTTACAGGAACACATTCCAAGTGAATTTTTCATTAAGTCCATTTGGTGACAGTGTATCCAAAAGAAAAATCCACTTGGATTCACATCTGGATAATGCTGTATGTCGGTCGCCCCCTCTCACAGGGCTGGGAATGTGGTCGATGATCTTGTATCGCAAACTAGAGAGTGAATGGCCTTTTAATTTAAAGTGGCGTGCAACCGGTTGGTCCACGGGTTTGCCATCAAGCGATGCCTTGATGGCCGATCTATGCAACGCCATCCTGTCCCTAAGGTTTCTGATAGTTTGTCCGACATATAGTAAGCCACATGGGCAGATGATGGTATATACAATAAATGGTGTCGTGCAAGTGACCACATGTCTAATTTTGAATTGCTTGCCTGTATGTGGATTGTTGAAATTATGACCTGTTTCCAAGTATTTGCAGGTGGTGCAAGAAGCACACCGGTAGCATCCTGGTTTCTTTACTTGCGTAGAGGCATCCAGAGTTGGAGTGATATTTGTTTTGACTAGAAGGTCCCTAAGGTTAGGTCCCCTCTTGTAGCTAGGCATCAGGGAGGTATTTTTGAAACAGGGTAAGTCTTTGTCACCAGACACCATGGGCCATAAGCCTTTAGTGGCACGTGGAAGGACTTTGCTAGCTGTTGAAAAATGAGTGACGAATGGAATCCGTGATTGTAGTGGCTTTTGAGGGACTTTATAAAGCAATTGTTCTCTAGGGACTTTAAGGACTTCATTCTTAGCCTGCTGAAGCTCCCTAAGTTTGTAACCTCTATGAGCAAATTTTTGGGTCATGTGGTCCAACGTCGTAATTAAAGTGGTGCGATCACTCGAAATTCGTGCTGCCCGAAGCATTTGTGATCTAGGAAGTCCACGTTTAAGTGCAGGGGGGTGACAACTGCTATGGTGTAAAAGTGTGTTGCGGTCCGTGGGTTTTGAAAATAATTTGGTGTGGATGGAATTATCCTTAATCTCAATAGTGACATCCAGGTATCATCCAGGTGACATCCCTCTGTTTCTGACACTGTTGTCAAAAACTTTAAAACAAAATTATTTCATGCACAATGGACAGTACTTCATCCAAACAACTGGGTGTGCGATGGGGTCCTTTGTGGCCCCATCGTTCGCTAACGTATATATGTTCCAACAAGAAGATGAATTCTTTTTTTCATCAAGGGAGATAGCCAACAAAATAGCACTTTATACACGGTACATAGACGATCTGCTGATCTTTTGGTCCGGTACGGAACAGGAATTCATTACCCTCATTGAACACATCAACTCAGTTAACTCACCAATCAAATTCACGTACCAGACTAGTTTTACAAGCATCAATTACCTGGATGTCACTATTGAGATTAAGGATAATTCCATCCACACCAAATTATTTTCAAAACCCACGGACCGCAACACACTTTTACACCATAGCAGTTGTCACCCCCCTGCACTTAAACGTGGACTTCCTAGATCACAAATGCTTCGGGCAGCACGAATTTCGAGTGATCGCACCACTTTAATTACGACGTTGGACCACATGACCCAAAAATTTGCTCATAGAGGTTACAAACTTAGGGAGCTTCAGCAGGCTAAGAATGAAGTCCTTAAAGTCCCTAGAGAACAATTGCTTTATAAAGTCCCTCAAAAGCCACTACAATCACGGATTCCATTCGTCACTCATTTTTCAACAGCTAGCAAAGTCCTTCCACGTGCCACTAAAGGCTTATGGCCCATGGTGTCTGGTGACAAAGACTTACCCTGTTTCAAAAATACCTCCCTGCTGCCTAGCTACAAGAGGGGACCTAACCTTAGGGACCTTCTAGTCAAAACAAATATCACTCCAACTCTGGATGCCTCTACGCAAGTAAAGAAACCAGGATGCTACCGGTGTGCTTCTTGCACCACCTGCAAATACTTGGAAACAGGTCATAATTTCAACAATCCACATACAGGCAAGCAATTCAAAATTAGACATGTGGTCACTTGCACGACACCATTTATTGTATATACCATCATCTGCCCATGTGGCTTACTATATGTCGGACAAACTATCAGAAACCTTAGGGACAGGATGGCGTTGCATAGATCGGCCATCAAGGCATCGCTTGATGGCAAACCCGTGGACCAACCGGTTGCACGCCACTTTAAATTAAAAGGCCATTCACTCTCTAGTTTGCGATACAAGATCATCGACCACATTCCCAGCCCTGTGAGAGGGGGCGACCGACATACAGCATTATCCAGATGTGAATCCAAGTGGATTTTTCTTTTGGATACACTGTCACCAAATGGACTTAATGAAAAATTCACTTGGAATGTGTTCCTGTAAATTATACCCACCGATCCCGGTTCCAATTTCCCTTCCCTCCCTCCCCCCTCCCTCCCTCCCTCCCCCCCCTCCCCTCCCCCCCCCCCTTACGTTCCTTCCTCCGTCCCTCTCACCCCTCCCCCTTCCTTTTCCCCTTTCCTCCCCCCCCCCCCCCTCCCTTCTTCTCCACACAACCACCCCCCCTCCCCCCTACCGTTCCCTATTCATCCTCCTCCTTCCCCGGTCCCCTTTGGTGACGGGGTGCTGCAACCTAGCAGGGATCCATCCTGACTGCACATTACCGTTTGCTAGCCTATTCTGGCCTAATGTATTATTAGCCACCTTGTACGTATTACAATTTCTGTTAATATATGCTGCTATCACTATATATATTTTTTCTTATATTTATTCTTCTTATATTTCTTCTTTTTATATGCCTTTACATCTTCTCAGAACCTTCAGCTGAGCTTCATCTTTTAACATGTTTTTAAAGTATCACATCTTCACCCACCATTCACCCCCTGCGGGTGTCATACATTCAGTCCATCACCCACATGACGCTCTTTGTTTACTTTTCTCTTCAGCCATGACGGGTCTCCCCGGCGCCTGTTTACATCCCCGTTGCCAGGCAACGAACGCGTCAGCTATGCGCCGCTCGGGCGCCGCACCCGAAAGTCCTGAACACAGACGCCGGGAACACCTGTCTCAGCACGGTTTAAAAGGTGAGTTTTTCTCTTGGTGAGTTTGGTTCTCGCTGTTTTGCACATCACATTCCACATGGGTTAACTTACCTGAGGAAAAGGCTTGCTGCCTTGAAACGTCGTAAGACCTCCATGTTTTTTTCATTGTTTGCACTTTTTTGTTCTGCCATGCTTTGCACATAAATTATTTTTCAAGTCCTTGGAGTGCCGCCTCTCGTCCTTTTCCAGATACACCTGAGCCACAGGTGGGGAAGGTATGGAATCTGCATTATTCTAAGGAGGGCACCCAGGCATGTGCATCGTTATATAGAGTGCCGGATGTATCCATTGAAATATATATATATATATATATATATACGGAGAGCCCGTACCACATCCAAAGACCGCTCTTTAGATGACACCGCAGGAGAATTAAAGGCCGGATCCACAATCTCCTGATTAAGGTGGAAGGAAGACACCACCTTAGGTAAATAACCCGGACGCGTTCTAAGAACCGCCCGGTCACAATGAAAAATCAGATAGGGGGACTTACAGGATAAGGCACCCAAGTCCGAGACCCTTCTAGCTGAAGCGATAGCCAGCAAAAACAAAACCTTAAGGGAAAGCCACTTAAGGTCTGCAGACGCAAGAGGTTCAAACAAAGACTCTTGCAAGGCCTCCAGAACCACAGACCGATCCCAAGGGGCCACAGGTGGCACATAAGGAGGCTGAATCCGCAACACGCCCTGAGTGAAGGTATGAACATCAGGAAGGGCAGCAATCTTTCTCTAAAACCAAACCGACAAGGCAGAAATGTGAACCTTGAGGGAGGCCAGACGAAGGCCTAAATCCAGGCCCTGTTGTAGGAAGGCCAACAGTTTGGCCATACTAAACTTGAAAACGTCATGATTATGAGACGCGCACCAAGTAAAGTAAGCATTCCAGACCCTATGGTAAATCCGAGCAGAAGCCGACTTACGGGCCTTCAACATAGTTTGAACGACCGCCTCAGAAAAACCCTTGGCCCTCAAGACGGAAGCTTCAAGAGCCACGCCGTCGAAGCCAGACTGGCCAAGTCCTGGTAAACACAAGGGCCCTGAACGAGGAGGTCTGGTCATTGTGGAAGTAGAAGGGGACGATCTTGCGAGAGGCCCTGTAGAGAACCAGTGCTGTCTGGGCCACGCTGGAGCAATCAGAAGTAGGTTTCCTCCTTCTTGCTTGAACTTCTGTATAACTCTGGGAAGAAGGGACACCGGAGGGAACACGTACGGCAGGCGAAAGTTCCACGAACGCTGCCTGAGGATCCCTTGTCCTTGCTCCAAAGACTGAAACCTTGTGATTGTGTCGAGATGCGATCAGGTCCACATCTGGAAGGCCCCACGTGTCCACAAGAAGGTGAAACCCCTCTGGATGGAGGCTCCACTCACCGGTGTTTACGTCCTGACAAATGAGAAAGTCCGCTTCCCAGTTTAGGACCCCCAGAATGAACACTGCAGATATGGCCGGCAGATGGCGTTCTGCCCATTGAAGAATCCGTGATCTTTCTCTCATTGCCATGCGGGTCCGATTGCTGCCTTGATGAATGATATACGCCACCATGGTGGCGTTGTCCGATTGTACTTGAAGAGGTCTGTTCTGTATCAAATGCTGGGCCAGGTTTAGTGCATTGAACACTGCCCGCAGTTCCAGAATGTTTATCGGGCGTAGACACTCCTCCTCGGTCCACCGACCCTGAAGGGAGTGTTGTTCCAACACCGTGCCCCAACCTCTCAGACTGGCATCCGTCGTCAGCAGGACCCAGTTGGATATCCAGAAGGGATTGCCTCTGCTCAATCGATGGTCCTGCAGCCACCAGCTACGTGACAGGCGGACCTCCGGAGACAAGGAGATCATGTGAGATCTGATCCGGTGAGGCAGGCCATCCCACTTGGCCAGAATTATCTTCTGCAGAGGGCGAGAATGGAATTGAGCATACTCCACCATGTCGAAAGCCAACACCATGAGACCTAGCACTTGCATTGCCGAATGTATCGTCGCTTGCGGATGAGATAGGAAGCATCGAATCCTGTCCTGAAGCTTCAGGACTTTCTCCTGAGACAAGAACAACTGCTGGTTGTGAATGTTCACTAACGCTCCCAGGTGCACCATGCTCCAAGCAGGAACCAGGGAAGATTTCTTCCAGTTGATTAGCCACCCTTGGGCTTTCATGAACTGGACAGTCAGATCTAGATGACACAGGAGAAGTTCTGGGGAATTTGCCAGGATCAACAAATCGTTCAAGTACGGTAAGATCCTGACCCCTTGACGGCGGAGTACAACCATCATTACCGCCATAACTTTGGTGAATACTCGCAGAGCTGTTGTCAAACCAAAAGGTAACACCCAAATTTGGTAATGAAGGTTGGCCACTGCAAACCTCAGGTACTGCTGGAATATGCAGGTAGGCATCCTGTATGTCCAGGGAGACCATATAGTCCCCAGGCTCCAAGGCCAGAACAATAGAGTGCAGAGTTTCCATACAAAACTTGGAGACCCTCACATACTTGTTTAAGGACTTGACTTGAGATTGAGAATGGGCTGCGAGGACCCGTTCGGTTTCGGGACTAGAAACAGCGGTGAATAGTACCCCTTGCCTCTCTGAGCCAGAGGCACCTGTACTACCACTCCTGTGGTCAGGAGGGAATGTACCACCGAATGAAGTGTGTTTGCCTTCACCGGGTCCAAAGGGACATCTGTCAGGCAAAATCGATGAGGGGGACGATTCTTGAAGGGTACGGCGTAACCTCGAGTGACGACTTCCCTTACCCAGGCATCGGAAGTGGTCTTCAACCATTCCTGGGCAAAACCTAGAAGCCAGCCCCCCACCCTGGGATCCCCCAGAGGGAGGGCAACCCCGTCATGCAGCAGGCTTGTTAGTTTTGGAAGCAGACTGACGGGCAGCTCAGGCCTGCTTCGGTCTGGTCTTGGCAGGTTTGGAAGCATGAGTTTGCTTTGGGTACGCCTGACCTTTTGCTTTACCTGGAGGACGAAAGGGCAGAGGGAAAGTACTTTTAGCCTTCTGTGCGGAAGGAGCCGTACTAGGTAGGCAAGCTGTTTTAGCAGTAGCCAGAACAGCCACAATCTTATTTATGTCTTCGCCAAAAAGAATGTGTCCCTTGAAAGGAAGCACCTCCAGGGTTTTCTTAGAATCCATATCCACCGACCAGGATCTCAACCAAAGGATACGTTGAGCCAAGATGGACTTAGTGGCATCCTTGGCCGCCAGTACCCCGACATCGGAAGCCGCCTCCATAATGTACAGAGAAGCCATGGCAATATATGAGAATCATTGTCGAGCATGCTCAGAAGTGTTGGAAGGCAGCTCCACCTCCAGCTCCTGAGCCCACGCCTCAACAGCTTCAGCAGCCCATGTTGCTGCAATGGTTGGTCTATGCACATCCCCCGTTAGGGTGTAAATCGCTTTCAAACAACCCTCCACACGTCTATCCGTCGGTTCCTTCAGAGAGGTGATGGTAGTTACTGGCAGAGCTGAGGAAACTACCATGCGTGCCACATGAGAATCTACAGGCGGAGGAGTTTCCCAATTTTTACATAGCTCCGCAAGGAGAGGATAGCGAGCCAACAGTCTCTTATGCGGTGTGAATTTTGTTCCTGGATTTTCCCATGATTCCTGATGTATGTCAGCCAGGTGTTGAGAATGAGGTAAAACTTGTTTAACCACCTTCTTACGTTCAAATCTGTCCAGATTTTTAGAGACAGATGCAGGCTCAGGTTCATCAGAGATCTGAAGAATGAGCCGAATAGCCTCAATCAAATCAGGGACATTCACCAGTGACTTCCCTTCCCCATCAGAAGCATCAGAGTCAGTGTCTGTGGGGTCAGTATATGCACCATCCTCCTCAGAGGATGTGTCCGGGACAGTGGTGGATTGTGAGGAAGTAGCGGCCCGTTTAGAAGACACCTTAGTCTTAGGTGGGCGAGAGTGAGACTTATTTTTAGTCAGTGATCGGTTCAAGTGCTGTAACTGTGTTGAAATTTGATCCGCCCACGGCAGATTCACTGTAGGGACCATAAATTGCTGCACTGGCATAGGAGGTCCCACAGGGGGCGTAAGTTTAGTTACCAGTGTATTTAACAACATGGAGAAGGTAGCCCAAGGTGGGTCATTAGTTGCCTCCGGTGCTACAGATCCACTGGGGCGTAAGGAATCCCCTGAACCCGAACTATCTGCTGCCATGTTTTCCTCAAAAGTGACTGCAGCATCACCACCACGCAATGTGGGCGAAGCCGCAGTTCTGTTGCCTCGTGTAGCTGACATAATGAGAAGCACAATATCGGGCAACCTAGTACAATCTTAGCAGCGATATACTGTACCTAGCAAGAACTCCCAGTGCAGTGTGACTTTCCTGTCAGCACAAACTGGGAATCCAAGAGATATATAGTGACTATAAATCACAAAGAAAAATACACAGCAAATATATCTTGTGAAATACCTATATCAGTTCATAAACCTGACAGATTTAGCCCCCTCAGGTTACAGAATATAGGAGTAGCAAGCTGAGTGAAATACACGAGATGGCAGCCACGTAGCAGCTACATGCACACACACATATATAGTCACAAGTGTACAATGCAGAAATTATACTAAACCATAAAACTGCACTGGACTAGCAATACAAAGTAATAGTATAGCTATATATGTAAATAGTAGATATAACAAAACACAGTAGGTACTGGATGTATATCACAGGGTGTTTGTAGCGCACAACCCTTAATGTATGCACTCTTTCTTAACTAACACTGTCCCTTGACAGGTAGAATACTTAAGTGTCCTGTAAAATGCACAGCGATGGTGAGCAGGCGGCTTTACAGAGGAGGATTTACCCCAGCAGTCCCAGGAACAGAGCAGCTCCGTGTGATAGCAGCTGACAGGGAGTGAGGGAGAGATATGCAACTCCAGGGTGGGAACAATTACCCAAATGGCGCCCAGGGGCTGGGGAAGAGGCTACAGATTAGGCCTTATCCCCCTGCTGGCTTCCCCACCAGGCACTGTGGGCTGTATAAAAACAGGTTTTTATAGAGAGAAAACCCCCCACCTGTGCCCTGTGTCCCGATGGCTAGTGGAGCAGCTGCCCTTTACAGTGTCCACGCCAGCGCGTGCAGCCCACCTCCCACGGCCGTGCAGGATCACGATAACAGCGGGCCAAAGAGACCGCTTACCTCCCCTTGTACCTGCGGCCACGTGATCCCGGAGGGCAGTGGCGAGTGTGTGTGACTGACCAAGAAGGACACCGGAGCCTCCGCTGTAGTTACCCGGCAACCATGGCACGGGAGTATACAGCGCCGCTGGGGGAGCAATGGAGCCGCAGCAGAGGATGTCTGTCTGACATTCATTAAAGCTGCAGCCCTTGAATTCTTCAGATTTCTTCTTTTCTTCTTAAAATATCTTATAATATGGGCTGCAGGAGCAGCCCCCCTGTTGATTGCCTGCTTACTGCATGGCACCAACTTACAAACTGAGCTCCTGTGCACGGAGGCGGGGTTATAGATGAGGCATCATGGGAACAGTCAGAGCTTTGAGCCGGTTGGTGCCTCGGATCAAGATCCTACTCTGCACCCCGATGTTAATCCTTGTGGAGCCCAGTGTACCCCGCAGCAGAAAGAAATTTGACTCTTACCTGTGTGTTTAGAAAATTGAGAGAGAAGGACCTTGGTGGAATATCAATAGCACCATATAGTCTAATGGAGATTTGATAATATTTGAACAGGTCTACCACAGGCAAACAGTATTGGGTTCATAAATACAAAAATGGCTAGAAGAAAATAGCAGAGCATTGCTGCCCATCAAGGTCACACCTGTAACATGTCAGGCATTCAGGTTCATGTGAAGCATCAACCAAGTCGAGAATTAATATATAAAGGGACTTAATATGTAATAGCCTGAGATCTGTACGCTCTGCAGACATTCTGGCAAGTCTGCCTGTATTTTTAAAGCAAATTCATTTAAAAGGCAAACTGACCTGGTTTTGCCTTTTAAATGAATGGTGCTTTAAAAATCTGACAAAGGGTCTTGTATTTCTGAATAATACAGTCCAATTTCCAAACATAGTTAAATTGGGACTGTAATCTGTCTAGCACCTGATCTGGAAAGTTAATAGAATGAGCATCCAATTCAGAGGTGTTGAGCTTGTAGAAGAAGGCAAAGCTGTACTGGTCTAGGAACAGGTGAAGCTGCGTCCGTGAAGTACCTGGGCTTGTAACAAATAGAAGTATGTAATCGGCAATGAGACACGTGTGGCTAGTGTCCGCTATCTGTACACCTGGGAAGTCCCTAAAGCAGCGAAATTTAGCAGCAACTGTTCTATAACCATTGCAAAGATTAACGAAGACAGAGGGCACCTTTTTTTTCTTCTTTTTTTTATGTCTAAAAACGATCAATATAAATCCATTGATGACAGTGCTTTGACTTCTTTCCACTATTCTTGGGAGAAGACATCCATTGTGATATCCTAACTAGACAGCTGCTCACTGATGAGAAGTAATACTCTTAAGAAAATGAATGTGTTGACCCATGGATGAACCTTCTGAAATGCAGGTGCATCTATTTGAACATATGTGCCTACAATTGAACATACATAGAACAATGATTACCAGCCTAGTGATAGAGAACAATTGGCTTTTGAAAATGCTAAACAATTCACATATTATTTTTTTATTACCAGTAATTTATAAAAGGTACATACAGTATATTCCTCTGCGCTTTAGAGAGGATGTTTTGCCATTCACATTAGTCCCTGCCCCATTGGAGCTTACAATTTATGTAATGTGAGGGTAGTAGGTGGTAATTTGGGATTCCAAGCCCACCAATACTTAAAAAACCCTCTGGACAGAATACATATGATATCCCGGGAGATGGGATGCCGGCTATCACTATACCAACAGCAGCATCCTGTCTGCCGGAATCCCGGCAGCGAGTCCCCTTGCGGGCTCACTGCGCTCGCCATTCATCGGGCCTGGTCGCTCGCTTTGCTCATCACAGGTTCTAACCCACTCGGGAGTGGGAATACCGGGCGTGTGTTAGGATTCCGGGCATCAGTATTAATTTCACCTGCTGTCAGGATTCTGGCATCTATATCCTAAATGCCAGGATCCCAACAGCCTGTATATTGACTGCATCCCCTCTGGACAATCGTTGCCTTGAGAGCTACTGGGAGTTAAGGTCATGAAGATTTGTTCCTAATTTCTGAGACTTCATGTAACATTGGTTGAATTTCTTTGCCCCATTATAGTGTCGAGAGCCCATTCCATCTGCTGTTGTGGCCATATTGTTTCTAAACTGTAAACACTAAATATGTAATTGATTGTGGAATAGATACAAAGGGGTAGATGTATTAAATGTCGATATAGGGCATGTTATGTGCACTGATACCGCTCTCCCACATGTATGACAGCAGCAGTCACTGCTATTTACAAGATAGCACGCAAGTGTGGCAGGCAACACGTGCAGCTATAAATTTCAACAGCTGCAGGTGTCCTTGCCTATACACCACAGCAGGAACAGCATACCTCCCAACATGACCCTCTCCAGGAGGGACACAATGCTCTGCTTCTGGACTTTCCTCTTAATTTATGGTTGTCTGCACCTGTGTTGAACAGGTTAATGGATCAGAAAGGTGTTTCAGCACAGGTGATGGCAATCATAAATAAGAGCTAAGACCAGAAACAGAGCATTCTGTCCCTCCTGGAGAGGGTCATGTTGGGAGGTATGGGAACAGTTCTGTCCTGGCTGTGGTGGGTGCCGGCTCTGGGATGCATGTGAGATCTCGCAAGACTTGGAAGATCTCGTGCTTGCCCAGTAAGCAGGCTGTGGGGGAGTGACAGAGCGCATCAGAACTAGGCTGGTGCGCTGCATGCTCAGACAGGCATCACTGGAGGAAGGATTTTCACTCCCTCTCTCTGGCAGCGGAGATGTTAATATATCTCAGCGCTAGTGCTTCCTGCATTGCCTCTTTAGAGAGGCAAAGCAGGAAGAGTGATACCCTCACTAAATGTGCCGGTATCATAAATCTACCCCTCAGTGGCCTTGTACCTCTCCAGGTATTGTAATCCAAGCATACCCTGCTAGCCAAAACAGCTGTAAAGTCACAGGTTGCCTAGCTATAGCTCATAAACAGACATAAATAAACATAAAAAGAACAGGTCATCTATGCCTATAAAATATATTGTGTACTGGGATAGTACACAGAGGAGATATATTCTGTATCAAACCTGTGATGGATGAAAGCTACAACAGAGTATGATGGGATTGTTTTTTTACCTCACTTGCTTTTTTTTAACAAATGGTCAATTCAATTAAGCGGGACCTTACTCTGACAACTGGGCAAAACCATGTTGCACTGCAGGTGGGGCAGATATTACGTGCAGAGAGAGTTAGATTTGGGTGGGGTGTGTTCAAACTAAAATCTAAATTGTAGTGTAAACATTAAGCTGTCTATCATTTGTGGGCAGGGGCGGATTGGGCTGCCATCGTAGATTCCGCTGAGACAGTCACATACTCCCTCTGCTTAGCTGGCCCACACTAGGGAATACAGACTCTACCATACAACCTGCCGGCGGCCGTGCTTCCGGGATCTGCATAACACTGTGGAACGCAACCAAAAAGCTGCCATTGGCCAGCCAGCGGCCTCACTGCAGCCTTTGGTGTGGGGTAACAACCCAGCGCGCGGAGCAGGGAACTCATTGTGTCAGACAGTGAGTGACAGTCTGGGACTGGGAAAGATGAGAGCAGTCCCGATGCAGGCAGCAGCAGCACCACACATTGCTGAATAGTGGGAGAAGAGCACCGGACCAGCCCAGCTGACGAATGCTACCCCAGGCCCGGCGCTACCCGCTCAACGAAGGGATGCAAAGCAGGTAGGCGCCAGGCAGGAGAGGCGCTCTACCTGCCTCATGTCCCCAGCTGCTGCCAGCTTCTGTGCCTGTCACTGCATGACAGGCAGCGACGCCGGCAGCTTGTAGCCTCCTCCTCCTCCCTGTAAAGCGGCTGGGGCTGTATGCAGTGCGGGCAGCGGGTCCTGGAAAGGGGGTGGAGCTACCTGCCATGAGGGGCGGGGCTACATGATGTGGAGGGGGCGGAGCTACACAGCGTGCAGGGGGCAGAGTTACACGGGACCAGGCTGCTGTACTGGGGGAGCGTCAACAGTGGGGGCCTGTCAGACTTGGTAAGAGATAAATGTGTGTGTATATGGTGTGTGTGTGTGTGTGTGTGTGTATGGTGGGAGTGTATGTGTGTTTGTGTGTGGGGAGTGTATGGTGGGTGTGCGTGTATATGTGTGTGTGGGGAGTGTATAGTGTGTGTGTGTGGTGTGTGTATTTTTCTTTAGTCTGAACATTGCTTTCTTAATTAGACATTCAAAAACATGTTTTATTTCACTACTATATACAAGGAATGCATTTGTCTTCATGTCAGAAGACTGCACTTTTAAAATCATGTGTTTTTTCAGAGATATAGCCCACCAATGAAAAAACTGGATTTTAATACCTACCGATAAATCCTTTTCTCCTAGTCCGTAGAGGATGCTGGGGTCCACTTCAGTACCATGGGGTATAGACTGTTCCGCAGGAGCCATGGGCACTTTAAGACTTTTCTAGAATGTGAACTGGCTCCTCCCTCTATGCCCCTCCTCCAGACCTCAGTATAGGAACTGTGCCGAGAGAGACGGACATTTCGAGGAACGGATTTACTTTTAAGTTAACGGTGAGATTCATACCAGCTCACACTTCAACCATGCCGCACACATGGCGTTCAACAAAACACATGCCAACGGGCATGAACAGTACAGCAACTGTGCTGAAAACAATTTTAACAAAATAACAACTGCAGGTAAAGTACGCACTGGGTTGGGTGCCCAGCATCCTCTACGGACTAGGAGAAAAGAATTTACCGGTAGGTATTAAAATCATGTTTTCTCATACGTCCTAGAGGATGCTGGGGTCCACTTCAGTACCATGGGGTTATACCAAAGCTCCAGTACGGGCGGGAGAGTGCGGCACCGATTGACCAAACTTGAGGTCCTCATCGGCCAAGGTGTCAAACTTATAAAACTTAGCAAACGTGTTTGCCCCTGACCAAGTAGCTGCTCGGCAAAGTTGTAACGCCGAGACCACCCGGGCAGCCGCCCAGGATGAGCCCACCTTTCTAGTAGACTGGGCATCCACCGTATTCGGTATCGGCAATCCTGCAGTGGAATGAGCATGCTGAATCATACCTCTGATCTATCACACAATGGTCTGCTTAGAAGCAGGACACCCAATCTTGTTGGGAGCATACAGGACAAACAGAGCCACTGTTTTCCGTATCTGAGCTGTTCTTGCGATATAAATTTTCAAAGTTCTGACCACATCCAGAGACTTTGACGCAGCGAAGGTGTCAGTAGTCACTGGCACCACAATAGGTTGGTTTATAAGGAAAGAAGAAACCACCTTCGGAAGAAATTGCTGACGAGTTCTTAACTCAGCCCTATCTTCATGGAAGATCAAGTAAGGACTCTTGTGAGGCAAGGCCCCTAACTCAGACACCCTCCTTGCGGATGCCAAGGCCAACAGCATGACCACTTTCCAAGTGAGAAACTTCAACTCTATCTCCTGTAGAGGTTCAAACCAATCCGATTGAAGGAACTGCAACACCACATTAATATCCCATGGTGCCACTGGAGGCACAAATGGAGGTTGGATGTGTTTGGATGTGCCGAACCCCTTTCACGAACATCTGAACTTCTGGAAGGGAGGCCAATTGTTTCTGAAAGAAAACGGACAAGGCCGAAATCGGGACCTTGATTGAACCCAATCTTAGGCCTGCATCCACACCTGCCTGCAGAAAATGGAGAAAAACTCTTCCATAGGAGCCTTCTTGGATTCACACCAAGACACATATTTTCTCCAAATACGGTGGTAATGTTTAGACGTTACTCCTTTCCTGGCCTGAATCAGAGTGGGAATGACTTCTTTGGGAATACCCTTTCGGGCTAGGATCGGGCGCTCAACAGCCATGCCGTCAAATGTAGCTGCAGCAGGTCCTCGCGAAGAGGAAGAGGCCGAGGATCTTCTATGAGCAACTCCTGAAGATCTGGATACCAAGCTCTCCTTGGCCAGTCTGGGACAATGAGGATTGCTCGAACCCCTGTTCTCCTTATGATCTTAAGCACTTTTTGGAATTAGTGGAAGTAGAGGAAAGACATACACCGACCAAAACACCCACTGGGTCACCAGTGCATTCACTGCTATTGCTTGAGGGTCTCTCGACCTGGAACAATATCTCTGAAGCTTCTTGTTGAGACGAGATGCCATCATGTCTACTTGAGGAACTCCCCAAAGACCTGACACCTCTGCGAAGACTTCATGGTGGAGGCCCCATTCTCCTGGATGGAGATCGTGTCTGCTGAGGAAGTCTGCTTCCCAGTTGTCCACTCCCGGAATGAAAATTACCGACAGAGCTCTTGCATGTCTTTCTGCCCAGAGGAGGATCTTTGTCACCTCTGCCATCGCCGCTCTGCTTTTCATTCCGCCCTGACGGTTTATGTATGCGACTGCTGTTACATTGTCCGACTGGATCTGTACGGGTTGATCTTGAAGAAGATGCCCCGCTTGTAGAAGGCCATTGTAAATGGCTCTCAACTCCAAAACGTTTATGTGAAGACAGGTTTCCTGGCTTGACCATCTTCCTTGGAAGCTTTTTCCCTGTGTGACTGTACCCCAGCCTCGGAGCCTTGCATCCGTAGTTACTAGGACCCAGTCCTGAATCCCGAACCTGCGTCCCTCTAATAGGTGAGAACTGTGTAGCCACCACAGGAGCGAAATTCTGGCTTTGAATGACAGGATTATATTCCGGTGCATGTGTAGGTGGGATCCGGACCACTTGTCCAACAGGTCCCACTGGAATACTCTGGCATGGAATCGGCCAAATTGTATGGCCTCGTAGGCTGATACCATCTTCCCCAACACCGAATGTATTGATGAATCAACACTTTTGTTGGTTTCAGAATTTGTTTGACCATTTTCTGGATTTCCAGAGCCTTTTCTACTGGAAGAAATACCCTCTGTACTTCTGTGTCCAGTATCATCCCCAGAAAAGACAATCTTATCGTCGGTTCCAATTGTAACTTTGGAAAACTTATGATCCAACCGTGATGTTGAAGTACTGTCAGGGAGAGAGCTATGTTCTGCACCAACTTTTCCCTGGATCTCGCTTTTATCGGGGGATCTTCCAGGTCAGGAATTATATTGACTCCTTGTTGTCGAAGGAGGACTATCATTTCCTGCTATCACTTTGGTGAAAACCCTCTGTGCCGTGGAAGGTCCGAACGGCAACGTCTGAAATTGGTAATGACAATCCTGTATTGCGAATCTCAGATAAGCTTGATGTGGAGGATAAATGGGAACGTGTAAGTAGGCATCTTTTATGTCTACTGACACCATGAAGTACCCCTTCTCCAGACCGGAAACCCTTGCCCTCAGGGATTCCCTCTTGAACTAGAACTTTTGCAGGTAGAGATTCAGAGTATACAGGTTTAGAATAGGGTTGCAATAAACCCTTCTACTTGTTGTAACAAGGGAACCAGGACAAAAACTTGATCCTGACACAATTTTGTATTGCTGCTGCCACCACTTCCCTGTATGGTATAGAAGTGTTATGCACACCAGTGCCAGCAGGAATGTACTGGTGTCTGAACGGAGAGGGATGCAAAACAAATGAACTCACAGACAGACTGGGGAATATGACATTACATACATAGAAGGTGATAGGGTAACAAAATAAACACAAAGTGAACAGAGAAGCCCAAAGGCTAAGAAACTGGGTGTCTCCCTAGTATTAGGAATGCTCAGATGGAAAGAAGCGAGATGTTGTGATTTAATACGTAGAGAACCCGAAATGCTGTTGCTAAGGGCAACAGCAAAACCCTAATGGGTTACCAACGGGTGTGGCAGTAAACTCCTTGGTCAGAGATAGAATAATAGACACAAGGAGAGTCTTCACAATCCTAGTCCTCACTTGCAGTGCACTGGTTCAGCTTACTGCCACTAAACTGACACCTGAACACCTTGCACAGTGAGAAAGGATTTTGGCAGGCAAGTCAGAGAATACAGCCGCAAACTTGCTAGGTTCACAGAGTAGCAAAAGAACCCCAGCAGGTTAAACGACTGACTCCAGTCTTACTGCTAGGTCTAGATTGGCAGAGTGTAATACCAAATCCCAAGGCCTATTTGCAGTAAGCAACAAATACAAAGTTTACACAGTACTAGCTAGCTTTCAGGAACTGACTAACCAACAAAGATTCAACAGCATCTGCCTAACCTGAGAAGAGGGTTTATATAGCAGGTGCTGTCCACGCCCCACTCAGACCTCACAGACTGAGCACAAAAACCAGCAGCGGATCCCCTGCCGTGCATAGAGCCTGTAACCACTGCACAGCAAAAGACCCGAACCGGAGTATCAGCTACGCTCAGGTTACTCCGCTAGCACTTGTCTCCCGGTTGCCATGACGACGTGGCAGCACAGAGCAGGAGACCCTAACAAGAAGCTGGTAAGGTCGATTTGAAAATACGGCCTGGGGAAATGTCTTGAAACTCCAGTTTGTACCCGTGGGACTCTATTTGTATGACCCACGGGTCTAGGCCAGATTGAACTCAGAACTGACTGAAGAGTTTCAGACGTGTCCCCACCTAAGCGGACTCCCGCGAGGGAGCCCCAGCTTCATGCTGAAGATTTGGCAGGAGCAGAGGTTGATTTCTGCTTCTGTGATCCTGGAGACGCTCTGGACTTTATTTCCTTTTCCCCTTTCTTTACCCACAAAGAAAGGGGAACCTTTACCCTTTTTTGTAATTTTTGAGCCAAAATGACTGCATCTGAGAGTGATGTGTCTTTTTCGCCGGTGCAGGAGCAATAGGCAAGAATGTCGACTTACCTGCGGTAGCCGCAGAAACTAAAGCATCCAGCCCATCTCCAAATAAGGACTCACCTTAATACGGGAGAGTCTCCATATTCCTTTTGGAATCTGCGTCAGCGTCTATTGGCGAATCCACAATGCCCTCCGTGCTGAAATTGCCATGGTAGCGGCTCTTGATCCCAAGAGACCAATATCTTTCAAGGTTTCTAGCATGTACGCAGGAGCGTCTTTGATACGACCTAACGTTAGGAGTATCTCGTCTCTATTGTGTCAATATCTAATGACAAGTTTTCTGACCACTTTTCAATAGCACCACTCACCCATGCACAGGCTATGGTAGGCCTGAGTCAGTGGCGGAACTAGCGAGCGGTGGGCCCATGTGCGACAAAATGCTTTGGGCCCCCCCCCATCTAAGTCCACCGCCTCACCCCTGGAGAGGATCTGGTGAGGGGGACCTGCTCAGGGCCAGAGAAATGGATACCTAGCAACAGTGCCGTAATTAGTCATTTTAGTGCTGTGTGCAAGAAATGGCATCGGAGCCCCGCCCCTCTATGTAAAACAGGGGCAGTGTGCGCCTCAGGCGCGCCCAAAAAAATAGGGCGTGGCTTTGTGGGGAAGGGGTGTGACCACAAAATAATACCAATTCATATAACGGTGCACAGTAGTCTTCCATTATTCAAATTACGCCGCACGGTAGTACCACTACACCAGGTAGAGACCCTTTTACACATTATGGTGGACAGCTTCCCCTTTTTTTACACATTACGGCAGACAGCGTCCCCCTGTTTACACATTACGACAGATAGTGTGCCCTTTTTACACATTACGACAGACAGCGTCCCCTTTTTTACACATTACGGCAGACAGCGTCCCTTTTTTACACATTACGGCAGACAGCGTCCCCTTTTTTACACATTACGGCAGACAGCGTCCCTTTTTTACACATTACGGCAGACAGCGTCCCCTTTTTACACATTACGGCAGACAGCGTCCCCTTTTTACACATTACGACAGAGAGCGTCCCCTTTTTTACACATTACGGCAGACAGCGTCCCTTTTTTACACATTACAGCAGATAGCGTCCCCTTTTTGCACATTACGGCAGACAGCGTCCCATTTATTACACATTACGGCAGACAGCGTCCCATTTTTTGCATATTACGGCAGACAGCGTCCCATTTATTATACATTACGGCAGACAGCGTCCCATTTTTTACACATTACGGCAGACAGCATCCCTTTTTACACATTACGGCACACAGCGTCCCTTTTTTACACATTGCAACAGACAGCGTCCCATTTTTACACATTACGGCAGACAGCGTCCCATTTATTATACATTACGGCAGACAGCGTCCCATTTAATACACATTACGGCAGACAGCGTCCCATTTTTTGCATATTACGGCAGACAGCGTCCCATTTATTATACATTACGGCAGACAGTGTCCCATGTTTTGCACATTACGGCAGACAGCGTCCCATGTTTTGCACATTACGGCAGACAGCGTTTCATTTATTACACATTACGGCAGACTGCGTCCCATTTATTATACATTACGGCAGACAGCGTCCCATTTTTTACACATTACGGCAGACAGCGTCCCCTTTTTACACATTACGGCACACAGCGTCCCTTTTTTACACATTACAACAGACAGCGTCCCATTTTTACACATTACGGCAGACAGCGTCCCATTTTTTGCACATTACGGCAGACAGCGTCCCATTTATTATACATTACGGCAGACAGCGTCCCATTTATTACACATTACGGCAGACAGCGTCCCATTATTTGCATATTACGGCAGACAGCGTCCCATTTATTATACATTACGGCAGACAGCGTCCCATGTTTTGCACATTACGGCAGACAGCGTCCCATGTTTTGCACATTACGGCAGACAGCGTCCCATTTATTACACATTACGGCAGACAGCATCCCATTTTTTACACATTACGGCAGACAGCATCCCCTTTTTACACATTACGGCACACAGCGTCCCTTTTTTACACATTACAACAGACAGCGTCCCATTTGTACACATTACGGCAGACAGCGTCCCATTTTTTGCACGTTACGGCAGACAGCGTCCCAGTTATTATACATTACGGCAGACAGTGTCCCATTTATTACACATTACGGCAGACAGCGTTTCATTTTTTGCACATTACGGCAGACAGCGTCCCATTTATTATACATTACGGCAGACAGCGTCCCATGTTGCACATTATGGCAGACAGCGTCCCATTTATTACACGTTACGGCAGACATCGTCCCATTTATTACACATTACGGCAGACAGCGTCCCATTTATTACACATTACGGCAGACAGCGTCCCATTTTTTGCACATTACGGCAGACAGCGTCCCATTTATTACACATTACGGCAGACAGCGTCCCATTTATTACACATTACGGCAGACAGCGTCCCATTTATTACACATTACGGCAGACAGCGTCCCATTTTTTGCATATTACGTTAGACAGCGTCCCATTTATTATACATTACGGCAGGCAGCGTCCCATGTTTTGCACATTACGGCAGACAGCGTCCCATGTTCATTACAGCAGACAGCGTCCCATTTATTACACATTACGGCAGACAGCGTCCCTTTTTTACACATTACAACAGACAGCGTCCCATTTTTACACATTACGGCAGACAGCGTCCCATTTATTACACATTACGGCAGACAGCGTCCCATTTATTACACATTACGGCAGACAGCGTCCCATTTTTTGCATATAACGGCAGACAGCGTCCCATTTATTATACATTACGGCAGACAGCGTCCCATGTTTTGCACATTACGGCAGACAGCGTCCCATGTTTTGCACATTACGGCAGACAGCGTTCCATTTATTACACATTACGGCAGACAGCGTCCCATTTATTACACATTACGGCAGACAGCGTCCCATTTATTACACATTACAGTAGACAGCGTCCCATTTATTACACATTACGGCAGACAGCGTCCCATTTATTACACATTACGGCAGACAGCGTCCCATTTATTACACATTACGGCAGACAGCGTCCCATTTTATGCATATTACGGCAGACAGCGTCCCATTTTTTGCATATTACGGCAGACAGCGTCCCATTTATTATACATTACGGCAGGCAGCGTCCCATGTTTTGCACATTACGGCAGACAGCATCCCATGTTCATTACGGCAGACAGCGTCCCATTTATTACACATTACGGCAGACAGCGTCCCATTTTTTGCACATTACGGCAGACAGCGTCCCATTTATTACACATTGCAGTAGACAGCGTCCCATTTATTACACATTACGGCAGACAGCGTCCCATTTATTACACATTACGGCAGACAGCGTCCCATTTTTTGCATATTACGGCAGACAGCGTCCCATTTATTATACATTACGGCAGACAGCGTCCCATGTTTTGCACATTACGGCAGACAGCGTCCCATTTATTACACATTACGGCAGACAGCGTCCCATTTTTTGCATATTACGGCAGACAGCGTCCCATTTATTATACATTACGGCAGACAGCGTCCCATGTTTTGCACATTACGGCAGACAGCGTCCCATTTATTACACATTACGGCAGACAGCGTCCCATTTATTACACATTACGGCAGACAGCGTCCCATTTTTTGCATATTACGGCAGACAGCGTCCCATTTATTATACATTACGGCAGACAGCGTCCCATGTTTTGCACATTACGGCAAACAGGATAGATAGATAGATAGATAGATAGATAGATAGATAGATAGATAGAATAGATATACTTACCGTTTCCGCTGGCTCAGGCTCCTCGTGCAGCTTCTGTTCTGGCAGGGGAGAAGAAGGAGGAGGAGGGGTGGAGGAGGAGGGAGCCGCAGCAGCGCTATGTCATTGGTAGAAGCGCTGCTGCTGCTGGACCTCTCCTTTACCATAGGCTGCCCTCCGCCGCTGTGAATGCTGGGATGCGATGCCAGACATGTCACACATGTGCACAATCACACCACAGACACTCCGGGCTTATAGGGGACAGACCAACAGTAAAATGTGTCAGAGGGACACAGAAAAAACATTGCTAGTCCACAACTCAGCGCTTAAATAAAAAAATCCCTGTGTCGTGTAGTTTGTACACAGAGACTTTCCACTCTATACATATATTGTCAATAATAGGATATAATACCACAATATACACTTTCCCCCCCTTTTTGCACTCTGATACTAAAATCATAAGTTGAGAGGAGGATCAGCATTTCTTCCCTTGCTTTTTGTTGGAAGAAAATGGCGCTGAGCAGTGTGCTAGCTGCCTGAGGAAGAAGCCCCGCCCCTTGCAATGGCGCATGAGGTAATATTTATACTGGCGTGGGTGTAGGATTGTGCCACGGCATAATATGCTACTTTTGCCAGTGTAAGAGTAAGTTTTCATGCTGCCCAGGTTGCCCCTCTCCCGCGCCCTGCACCCTGCTGTGCGCTGTGTATTGGTAGCATGTCCGCGCAGCGTTCCCGCTCGCTGCGCGGTACCTTGAGCTGTCACGATGACCGGAGGTCCCTCTTGCAGAACTCCGGTAATAATACTCACGCGTCTTCTGACTTCTGGCTCTGTTAGGAGGGTGACGGCGTGCTGTGGGAGTGAGCGCATAGCCGCAGCTAGTGTTCAGTACCCTTCAGGAGCTAATGGTGTCCTGTCAGCAAGAAGCAGAGCCATGAAACTATTTAGGAAGTTGGTTCCTACTTCTTCCCCCTAAGTGCCACGAAGCAGGAAGACTGTTGCCAGCAGTCCTACCTGAAAATAAAAAACGTAACATAAAGTCTTTTCAGTGGAGCTCAACTGGGACACATTTTCTAAACTGAGGTCTGGAGGAGGGGCATAGAGGGAGGAGCCAGTTCACACTCTAGAAAAGTCTTAAAGTGCCCATGGCTCCTGCGGAACCGTCTATACCCCATGGTACTGAAGTGGACCCCAGCATCCTATAGGATGTATGAGAAAGACATATGTTTATAGTGCATGTAAAAATAGCTTATATTAATCTTATTAAAATGACTGTAATAAGAAAATCCATCCAAATTATTTCTTTTTGGACAGGTTGAAATGTAAAATTCATCACTGACTGATTATTTTTAATCAGTGGGGGTATGTGTGTGTGAGGTGTGTATGTGTGCCCGCATTATAGATGCTACTGCTGGGGGGCATTACTTATATGGATGCTACTACTGGCGGGCATTACTTATAAGGACGCTACTACTGGCGGGCATTACAGATAAGGACGCTACTACTGGTGGGTATTATGTATAATGACGCTGCTATTGGGGGCATTATGTGAATGAGCAGCACTACTACGTGTGGTGTAATGTGAATAAGATTGTGCTACGGTGTGCGCAAATTCAAATGGGGGTACTATTGTGTGACCATGCCCCTTCCTTGCTAGACTACACCCCTTTTCCTGACACACGTCGAAGGTGCGCACTT
The DNA here is from genome assembly GCF_028390025.1 of Pseudophryne corroboree. Lineage (NCBI taxonomy): Eukaryota > Metazoa > Chordata > Amphibia > Anura > Myobatrachidae > Pseudophryne > Pseudophryne corroboree. The sequence goes on from NC_086448.1 coordinate 380,326,570, forward strand.
ACCTTTTGTGAAGTATGGGAGTGCGCAAATTTATAGTTTGCAGGGGGGCGCCGAACACCATAGCACCGGCCCTGTGCTACCCCCTCAGCAGTCGGAGCCAAACAATTAGGGAAGGTTAAGCTATGCCCTGATGTGCTTGGATCTTTTCTCTCCAACCCCCCCCCCCCCCCCCCACTTTTCATCCTCTGCACCTTTCCTTGCCAACATCTCCCTTTCCTTTCTGTCTCTCCCACTCTTCTTACACCCGGTGCCTCCCTCATATTATTCCTTCCACTATCCTCCTCCCTTTGCACTGCTCTGTGACCACACCACACTGACCTGATATCTGAACCCCGCAGCCTCTACGCCTGCAAATATCTAACATTACAGTCATCTATCACCCACCCAGCACCTACAGTATATCAAGGAATTCAGTCTTGAACCCCCGTCCCCTTTCAAAGTTAGGCCATATTTACCACCCAGCAACCCATTTTAAATACCCTCAGAGACGAACCCTTATAGTTCTCCACTCCACCCCTTTGCACCTCCAACCATAGCAGATTCAGGTGCCCTCTGTCATAAAGGAGATTTTATTCTATTTCAAACACAGAAGGCGGGATGTATTAACATACATCGCCGCCCCTCGCCGATTACCGCAGCGATGTTGATCGCATATGTACTAACATATGCGATCAACATCGCGATGCGGTGACGGAGGCCCCCCGCGATACCTGTTAGGTGGTCTGCGGGGGGTCTCCGTCACCTCCCAGGGGTCCCCACACAGGCTGCCCCCGGCGCCGCCTCCTCCCCCCTGCAGCCGGAAGGACGTCCGGCTGCATTGCTAGGGGGAGGAGGAGATTACCTTCCGGGTCCAGGGCAGTCTGGAGGAAGGTAAGCTGGGGGGAGGGGGGGAGGCGTCTGCGGCGGTGTCGGCGGGTTGCGGCGGTCGGCGAAAAGAAGCCCATAGGCTTCTATAGGGTGTCGCCATCCAGAGATGGCGATACCATGGACGCTGAAAATGCGGTGGTAGGGTGTTAGTAAATATGAAAATGCGGTAAAACCCCGGTTTTCGGGGGTTTTACCGCATTTTTGCTTTAGTACATCCCGCCCCGGGTACCCGCTGCAATGCTTGTCACGCTGGCAATGCACCCAGCTCCTTCTCGCCACTCCACTTACCCACCCTGCTCCGCCTTATCAAGACCCACCCCCTCAACAGACCCCGACTTCATTAGGGCTGCCTCCAGAAATTTCCCGGGCTGGTTTTTCATCCCAATCCGCCCCTGTTTGTGGGCTACATGCAAAAGCAGCCAATATTTACCCTGCACAGAAAATATATAACCCACTCACATCTAAGGGGGTAATTCAGACCTGAAAGCTAGGCTGCGTTTTCTCACAGCCTGCAATCGGAGCTGAACTGCGCATGTGTATGCGCCACAATGCGCAGGCGTGATGGACCGCAGCACTGGGGATCGCCGGTCAGCGACAGGATGGTGCAAAATTTCCAAATGCACCGCCGACCAGGAGATTGACAGGAAGAGGGGCATTTGTGGGTGGCAACTGACCGTTTTCAAGGAGTGTCCAAGAAAATGCAGGAGGCACCAGGCATTTGGAGGGAGGGTTTCTGACGTCAGCTCCGACCCCGATCATCGCAGCGGCTGAGTAAGTCCCGGTCTGAGCAGAAACTGAACAAACATCAGTTTGCTGCTCAGCCCAGGACTTACTCAGCCGCTACAAATGTGATCACACACCTGCACACACTCCATACCCACCCCCTGTAGGTGGCGACTACCTGATCACAGGGATACAAAAAACGCATCCTAGCGATCAGGTCTGAATTACCCTCACAGTCTCTGCGCACATGTTACATCTGTCCTACCTGCAGCGCAACATTGTTTTGCCAAGTTGCTTGCTTTTTTGCTTTACTTACAAACATAAAATCAGTCCAAAATTCCACAAGTTTTAACCAGTGCAATAAATTAAGTAGACTCTAGTACGATAAATAGAATATAACACTGTTTTAGATTAATGTTGCAGACATTTTGAGAAATAGTAATGAAATACTTTGTCAACTGATAGTATAACTGAATGCAGTTTAACGTTTAATTCCAGCCTTATTTAGAGTTAGGAGCAAAATAGGTAAAGGCAAGGTGACCATACAGATGTAGCCATGCTCATCTTTGCTGTGATGCAGCATGCTGCAACACGGCTTACTGCATGGTGTGCCAAGATGCGAATGTTCGCAGCTGGCAATCGCTCCATTAATCAAGTTATGACCAGCTGTGCATAATCGCAACCTTAATGGAGCAATTTCCGGCTGCAAATAGTCGCAGCCTGGCAAGCAATGCAGCATGCCGTGCGGCAACATGCTGCATCACAGTAAGATGAGCATGACTACATCTGTAGGTCTCATTTTTGCCTGGATTGCTCATCCATTGCTTAGAACAGCGACTTTCAAACAGTGGTATGCATACTACCGTCAGGTCATACTCCAAACCTGCCCCCAGAAAGCTAATCCCTGTTGACTTAGAAAAAGAGTGACTGCGAGCAGCTGGCTTCCATGTCATTGTGACCACAGCACAGCCAATCAGAGGTGTAGTAGCAGAAGATCACCATCGATGGTGCCACCCATGTTTAACATGAATTTCATGAAAATATCAATGGAGAATAATCAAGGGTTCACATCATTAATGACCATTCCTCCTGTAGGGCACGGCAAGTGATTGGCCAATCAGGTATGGGAGTGGGGTTTAACAGTTCAATGGAGTTAGGGATAAGCTCAGTGCACCCTGCACTGGAAAAAAGAAAACATTGCTTATTGGCCGCCTCAATGGCAAAACTATTGGCCATCGGATACGAGCCATAATTGGTGGTTAACCATTGATGGGTTATAGCCATCCCTAGTGCATCTGCAAATGTGATCTTCCTCTTTTCTCAGCTGGCTGTGTCTATGCTGTTGCTGTGAAGATAAGTGATTTGAGTTTTGATGTATATGTGGCATGTGAGTGAGTGTGTGGCATGTCAGTATGTTTAATGTAGCCAGTTGGTGAGGTACTTTATGTGTGGTCTTTTTTATGAGGAGCTAATGTTTGAATATTCTCTTTATATTTAATCAGCTAAGCAATTATTTTGTAAAAGCAACTACTCCACAATGATAACACCTATTTTGATGGTTCAGGTGTCACTTGATTGGGTGTGTGATGTAGATGTGAAATAAGGTTGCAGAAATTTAATAAGTGGTCATGTTGTTTTGGAAAAACACATCAAAGTTATGATTTTTTTTTTCAATTGTGCAGAATGGCCGCAAGAACTGAGATCTTGGTGCAATGTTGTCTGATTGTGTAATCGCAGTTGTAAACTGAGCCGTGCCCCAAAAACGTCTGCATCTGCCCCAAAAAAGTCTGCATTTTTGCCACCACACCCTGTTACATCCCCCAAACTGGATCTGACTATTAATCACTTTGCAAATAAATCCTCACCTTGCCACTTGCGCAGTCACTGCAAGCTTAGTCGCAGTATAATTGCATTGTGTGTGCATTCATACAACTAAGAGGAGTGCGCAGTCCCTTCTGAGAATGGAGCGCCACAGCTGAGAGTTAGTATTCAGTAGTATGTAATCTGCAAAAAGCTACCATTTACTTTCCAAACCACCCTCCTACTCTAAAATTTGGAAAAATAGTAAGAGTTATGGTAGACTTACCATTGTTAACTTTCTTTCTGCAAAGTACATAGGGTCCACAGGGAAACATCGGAGTGTCTGGATGGATCTGGATCCAGGGCACCAACAGGTTAAAGCTTTAGCTGTCCCAGGATGCATTGGGACCCTCCTCTATAACCCCACCTCCAGGCACTGTGAGCTCATCTTGGTAGTCAAAGGTATCAAAGGCATAGCACCTAAGAAACGTGTTCACTGAAGACCACATAGCCACCTTGTACAATTGTTTAGCAGATGCCCCATGGCGTGCTGCCCAAGAAGGTCCAACAGACCGAGTAGAATGGGCAATGATTGTAGCTGGAACTGGAAGACCAGCTCAAGTATAATTGCAATCACCATTCTAATCCATCTGGCCAGCAATTGCTTATTAGCAGGCCAGCTCCGCTTGTGAAATCCAAAGATGAGAAATCGGGCACCAGACCATTTAATGGAGGCTGTACAGTCCACATAGACACAAAGAGCCCTAACCACATCCAAAAATCTTCTTTAGCCGACAGGTCTGGAGAGATAAAGGCCAGGACTACAATCCCTTGATTGAGGTGGAAGGATTGAAGAGCCTCTAATACAACAGACAGATCCCATGAAGCCCTGGAGGGACATAGGGAGGCTGAACACATATCACACCCTGAAGGAATGTATGTACATCAGGAATGGAGGCAATCTTGTGCAGCAACCATACAGAAATACATTGGGAATAAACCCCTGGTGTCCCCCAGTACACCGAGCTGTACCTGTACCAAGACATGAAAGACTATATATATATATATATATATATATATATATATATATATATATATATATATATATATATATATATAATAGAAATCCAGAGGTCTTAGTTACATACTGTTTGAAAACATATGATAAGCCATCAGGCCCCAACATGGCTCCTCTGATGCTGGTGGTCCCTAACTCTAGGTCTGGGGTGCAGAACCCCACGAACCGGCAAAGGCCAGCTACCGCAGGGCAGTACAGTGCGAGAAGGTAAAGTGTTAGTATGTGTTAATAAAAGGAATACAAAATCTATACACAAAATATAGGGACCACCAGCATCAGAGGAGCCTTGTCGGGGCCTGGTGGCTTATACTATGTTTGCAAACTATATGCAACTAAGACCTCTGGATTTCTATATTATATATATATATATATATATATATATAGTGATGTGCACCGGAAATTTTTCGCGTTTTGTGTTTTGGTTTTGGGTTCAGTTCCGCGGCCGTGTTTTGGATTCGGACGCGTTTTGGCAAAACCTCACCGAAATTTTTTTGTCGGATTCGGGTGTGTTTTGGATTCGGGTGTTTTTTTCAAAAAACACTAAAAAAGCAGCTTAAATCATAGAATTTGGGGGTCATTTTGATCCCATAGTATTATTAACCTCAATAACCATAATTTCCACTCATTTCCAGTCTATTCTGAACACACCACACCTCACAATATTATTTTTAGTCCTAAAATTTGCACCGAGGTCGCTGGATGGCTAAGCTAAGCGACACAAGTGGCCGACAAAAACACCTGGCCCATCTAGGAGTGGCACTGCAGTGTCAGGCAGGATGGCCCTTCAAAAAAATAGTCCCCAAACAGCACATGATGCAAAGAAAAAAAGAGGCGCACCAAGGTGGCTGTGTGACTAAGCTAAGCGACACAAGTGGCCGACACAAACACCTGGCCCATCTAGGAGTGGCACTGCAGTGTCAATCAAGACAGGATGGCCCTTCCAAAAAATTGTCCCCAAACAGCACATGATGCAAAGAAAAAAAGAGGCGCACCAAGGTCGCTGTGTGACTAAGCTAAGCGACACAAGTGGCCGACACAAACACCTGGCCCATCTAGGAGTGGCACTGCAGTGTCAATCAAGACAGGATGGCACTTCCAAAAAATTGTCCCCAAACAGCACATGATGCAAAGAAAAAAAGAGGCGCACCAAGGTGGCTGTGTGACTAAGCTAAGCGACACAAGTGGCCGACACAAACACCTGGCCCATCTAGGAGTGGCACTGCAGTGTCAGGCAGGATGGCCTTTCCAAAAAATTGTCCCCAAACAGCACATGATGCAAAGAAAAAAAGAGGCGCACCAAGGTGGCTGTGTGACTAAGCTAAGCGACACAAGTGGCCGACACAAACACCTGGCCCATCTAGGAGTGGCACTGCAGTGTCAGGCAGGATGGCCCTTCAAAATAATTGTCCCCAAACAGCACATGATGCAAAGAAAAATGAAAGAAAAAAGAGGTGCAAGATGGAATTGTCCTTGGGCCCTCCCACCCACCCTTATGTTGTATAAACAGGACATGCACACTTTAACGAACCCATCATTTCAGCGACAGGGTCTGCCACACGACTGTGACTGAAATGACTGGTTGGTTTGTGCCCCCACCAAAAAAGAAGCAATCAATCTCTCCTTGCACAAACTGGCTCTACAGAGGCAAGATGTCCACCTCATCATCATCCTCCGATTCCTCACCCCTTTCACTGTGTACATCCCCCTCCTCACAGATTATTAATTCGTCCCCACTGGAATCCACCATCTCAGGTCCCCGTGTACTTTCTGGAGGCAATTGCTGCTGGTGAATGTCTCCACGGAGGAATTGATTATAATTCATTTTGATGAACATCATCTTCTCCACATTTTCTGGAAGTAACCTCATACGCCGATTGCTGACAAGGTGAGCGGCTGCACTAAACACTCTTTCGGAGTACACACTGGAGGGAGGGCAACTTAGGTAGAATAAAGCCAGTTTGTGCAAGGGCCTCCAAATTGCCTCTTTTTCCTGCCAGTATACGTACGGACTGTCTGACGTGCCTACTTGGATGATGTCACTCATATAATCCTCCACCATTCTTTCCATGGTGAGAGAATCATATGCAGTGACAGTAGACGACATGTCAGTAATCATTGGCAGGTCCTTCAGTCCGGACCAGATGTCAGCACTCGCTCCAGACTGCCCTGCATCACCGCCAGCGGGTGGGCTAGGAATTCTTAGCCTTTTCCTCGCACCCCCAGTTGCGGGAGAATGTGAAGGAGGAGATGTTGATGGGTCACGTTCCGCTTGACTTGACAATTTTCTCACCAGCAGGTCTTTGAACCTCTGCAGACTTGTGTCTGCCGGAAAGAGAGATACAATGTAGGTTTTAAATCTAGGATCGAGCACGGTGGCCAAAATGTAAAGCTCTGATTTCAACAGATTGATCACCCGTGAATCCTGGTTAAGCGAATTAAGGGCTCCATCCACAAGTCCCACATGCCTAGCGGAATCGCTCTGTTTTAGCTCCTCCTTCAATGTCTCCAGCTTCTTCTGCAAAAGCCTGATGAGGGGAATGACCTGACTCAGGCTGGCAGTGTCTGAACTGACTTCACGTGTGGCAAGTTCAAAGGGTTGCAGAACCTTGCACAACGTTGAAATCATTCTCCACTGCGCTTGAGTCAGGTGCATTCCCCCTCCTTTGCCTATATCGTGGCCAGATGTATGGGCTTGAATGGCCTTTTGCTGCTCCTCCATCCTCTGAAGCATATAGAGGGTTGAATTCCACCTTGTTACCACCTCTTGCTTCAGATGATGGCAGGGCAGGTTCAGGAATGTTTGGTGGTGCTCCAGTCTTCTGTACGCGGTGCCTGAATGCCGAAAGTGGCCCGCAATTATTCGGGCCACCGACAGCATCTCTTGCACGCCCCTGTCGTTTTTTAAATAATTCTGCACCACCAAATTCAATGTATGTGCAAAACATGGGATGTGCTGGAATTTGCCCAGATGTAATGCACGCACAATATTGCTGGCATTGTCCGATGTCACAAATCCCCAGGAGAGTCCAATTGGGGTAAGCCATTCTGCGATGATCTTCCTCAGTTGCCGTAAGAGGTTGTCAGCTGTGTGCCTATTCTGGAAAGCGGTGATACAAAGCGTAGCCTGCCTAGGAATGAGTTGGCGTTTGCGAGATGCTGCTACTGGTGCCGCCGCTGCTGTTCTTGCTGCGGGAGGCAATACATCTACCCAGTGGGCTGTCACAGTCATATAGTCCTGAGTCTGCCCTGCTCCACTTGTCCACATGTCAGTGGTTAAGTGGACATTGGGTACAACTGCATTTTTTAGGACACTGGTGAGTCTTTTTCTGAGGTCTGTGTACATTTTCGGTATCGCCTGCCTAGAGAAATGGAACCTAGATGGTATTTGGTACCGGGGACACAGTACCTCAATCAATTCTATAGTTGCCTCTGAATTAATGATGGATACCGGAACCACGTTTCTCACCGCCCAGGCTGCCAAGGCCTGAGTTATCTGCTTTGCAGTAGGATGACTGCTGTGATATTTCATCTTCCTCGCAAAGGACTGTTGGACAGTCAATTGCTTACTGGAAGTAGTACAAGTGGTCTTCCGACTTCCCCTCTTAGATGACGATCGACTCCCAGCAGCAACAACAGCAGCAGTAGGCGTTACACTCAAGGATGCATCGGAGGAATCCCAGGCAGGAGAGGACTCGTCTGACTTGACAGTGACATGGCCTGCAGGACTATTGGCTTTCCTGGGTAAGGAGGAAATTGACACTAAGGGAGTTGGTGGTGTGGTTTGCAGGAGCTTGGTTACAAGAGGAAGGGATTTAGTGGTCAGTGGACTGCTTCCGCTGTCACCCAAAGTTTTTGAACTTGTCACTGACTTATGATGAATGCGCTGCAGGTGACGTATAAGGGAGGATGTTCCGAGGTGGTTAACGTCCTTACCCCTACTTATTACAGCTTGACAAAGGCAACACATGGCTTGACACCTGTTGTCCGCATTTGTGTTGAAATAATTCCACACCGAAGAGCTGATTTTTTTTTGTATTTTGACCAGGCATGTCAATGGCCATATTCCTCCCACGGACAACAGGTGTCTCCCCGGGTGCCTGACTTAAACAAACCACCTCACCATCAGAATCCTCCTTGTCAATTTCCTCCCCAGCGCCAGCAACACCCATATCCTCATCCTGGTGTACTTCAACAGTGACATCTTCAATTTGACTATCAGGAACTGGACTGTGGGTGCTCCTTACAGCACTTGCAGGGGGCGTGCAAATGGTGGAAGGCGCAAGCTCTTCCCGTCCATGTTGGGAAGGTCAGGCATCGCAACCGACACAATTGGACTCTCCTTGGGGATTTGTGATTTTGAAGAACTCACAGTTCTTTGCTGTGCTTTTGCCAGCTTAAGTCTTTTCTTTTTTCTAGCGAGAGGATGAGTGCTTCCATCCTCATGTGAAGCTGAACCACTAGCCATGAACATAGGCCAGGGCCTCAGCCGTTCCTTGCCACTCCGTGTCGTAAATGGCATATTGGCAAGTTTATGCTTCTCCTCAGACGCTTTTAATTTTGATTTTTGGGTCATTTTACTGAACTTTTGTGTTTTGGATTTTACATGCTCTCTACTATGACAATGGGCATCGGCCTTGGCAGACGACGTTGATGGCATTTCATCGTCTCGGCCATGACTAGTGGCAGCAGCTTCAGCACGAGGTGGAAGTGGATCTTGATCTTTCCCTTTAACCTCCACATTTTTGTTCTCCATTTTTTAATGTGTGGAATTATATGCCAGTATCAATAGCAATGGCCTACTACTATATTTACTGTGAAAAACTGTCTAAAATGCACCACAGGTATAGAATGAAGATGGATAGTATACTTAATGGATGACGAGTGATGACACAGAGGTAGGTACAGCAGTGGCCTACCGTACTGCTATAAGTATATATATATATATATATATATATATATATATAGTATACTGGTGGACACTGTCAGCAAACTGTCTAAAATGGATCACAGGTATAGAATGTAGATGGATAGTATACTTAATGGATGACGAGTGACGACACAGAGGTAGGTACAGCAGTGGCCTACCGTACTGCTATAAGTATATATATAATAAACTGGTGGACACTGTCAGCAAACTGCAAAACTGTCTAAAATGCACCACAGGTATAGAATGTAGATGGATAGTATACTTAATGGATGACGAGTGACGACACAGAGGTAGGTACAGCAGTGGCCTACCGTACTGCTATAAGTATATATATAATAAACTGGTGGACACTGTCAGCAAACTGCAAAACTGTCTAAAATGCACCACAGGTATAGAATGTAGATGGATAGTATACTTAATGGATGACGAGTGATGACACAGAGGTAGGTACAGCAGTGGCCTACCGTACTGCTATAAGTATATATATAATAAACTGGTGGACACTGTCAGCAAACTGCAAAACTGTCTAAAATGCACCACAGGTATAGAATGTAGATGGATAGTATACTTAATGGATGACGAGTGACGACACAGAGGTAGGTACAGCAGTGGCCTACCGTACTGCTATAAGTATATATATATAATAAACTGGTGGACACTGTCAGCAAACTGCAAAACTGTCTAAAATGCACCACAGGTATAGAATGTAGATGGATAGTATACTTAATGGATGACGAGTGATGACACAGAGGTAGGTACAGCAGTGGCCTACCGTACTGCTATAAGTATATATAATAAACTGGTGGACACTGTCAGCAAACTGCAAAACTGTCTAAAATGCACCACAGGTATAGAATGTAGATGGATAGTATACTTAATGGATGACGATTGACGACACAGAGGTAGGTACAGCAGTGGCCTACCGTACTGCTATAAGTATATATATAGTATACTGGTGGACACTGTCAGCAAACTGCAAAACTGTCTAAAATGCACCACAGGTATAGAATGTAGATGGATAGTATACTTAATGGATGACGAGTGACGACACAGAGGTAGGTACAGCAGTGGCCTACCGTACTGCTATAAGTATATATATAGTATACTGGTGGACACTGTCAGCAAACTGCAAAACTGTCTAAAATGCACCACAGGTATAGAATGTAGATGGATAGTATACTTAATGGATGACGAGTGACGACACAGAGGTAGGTACAGCAGTGGCCTACCGTACTGCTATAAGAATATATATATATAATAAACTGGTGGACACTGTCAGCAAACTGCAAAACTGTCTAAAATGCACCACAGGTATAGAATGTAGATGGATAGTATACTTAATGGATGACGAGTGATGACACAGAGGTAGGTACAGCAGTGGCCTACCGTACTGCTATAAGTATATATATATAATAAACTGGTGGACACTGTCGGTAAACTGTAAAACTGTCTAAAATGCACCACAGGTATAGAATGTAGATGGATAGTATACTTAATGGATGACGAGTGACGACACAGAGGTAGGTACAGCAGTGGCCTACCGTACTGCTATAAGTATATATATATAATAAACTGGTGGACACTGTCGGTAAACTGTAAAACTGTCTAAAATGCACCACAGGTATAGAATGTAGATGGATAGTATACTTAATGGATGACGAGTGACGACACAGAGGTAGGTACAGCAGTGGCCTACCGTACTGCTATAAGTATATATATATAATAAACTGGTGGACACTGTCAGCAAACTGCAAAACTGTCTAAAATGCACCACAGGTATAGAATGTAGATGGATAGTATACTTAATGGATGACGAGTGACGACACAGAGGTAGGTACAGCAGTGGCCTACCGTACTGCTATAAGTATATATATATAATAAACTGGTGGACACTGTCGGTAAACTGTAAAACTGTCTAAAATGCACCACAGGTATAGAATGTAGATGGATAGTATACTTAATGGATGACGAGTGACGACACAGAGGTAGGTACAGCAGTGGCCTACCGTACTGCTATAAGTATATATATATAATAAACTGGTGGACACTGTCAGCAAACTGCAAAACTGTCTAAAATGCACCACAGGTATAGAATGTAGATGGATAGTATACTTAATGGATGACGAGTGACGACACAAAGGTAGGTACAGCAGTGGCCTACCGTACTGCTATATATAGTATACTGGTGGACACTGTCAGCAAACTGCAAAACTAAAATGCACCACAGGTATAGAATGTAGATGGATAGTATACTTAATGGATGACGACACAGAGGTAGGTACAGCAGTGCACTCTGCACTGTACTCCTCCTATATAATATTAATTATACTGGTGGTCCCCACTCCCAGTACCCACAATAAAGCAGCACACTGAGCACAGATATGGAGTGTTTTTCAGGCAGACAACGTATACTTGTGGTCACTGTCAGCAAAACTCTGCACTGTACTCCTGCTATAGCTGTTTCCCAGTCCCCACAATTAAGCAGTGTGAGCACTCAGCACAGATATATTATGCAGCACACTGAGCACAGATATGGTATGGAGCGTTTTTTTCAGGCAGAGAACGGATAAAAACTGGTGGTCACTTATCAGCAAAACTCTGCACTGTACTCCTAACAGCTGCTCCCCAATCCTCTCCACAATTAAGCAATAAACAACCAATGAATCAAGTTCTGTCTTCTACAATAAACGGAGAGGACGCCAGCCACGTCCTCTCCCTATCATCTCCAATGCACGAGTGAAAATGGCGGCGACACGCGGCTGCTTATATAGAATCCGAATCTCGCGAGAATCCGACAGCGGGATGATGACGTTCGGGCGCGCTTGGGTTAGCCGAGCAAGGCGGGAAGGTTCGAACCTGCCTCGGACCCGTGTAAACAAGGTGAAGTTCGGGGGGGTTTGGTTTCCGAGAAACCGAACCCGCTCATCACTAATATATATATATATATATATATATATATATATATATATATAGTCTTTCATGTCTTGGTACAGGTACAGCTCGGTGTGCTGGGGGACACCAGGGGTAGTTCCCCAATGTATTTCTAGCCAGACTACCCCCTCCCTTTCATGCGCCTGAATTGTATTTTCTAATTGATTTGAGCAACTTACATTTTGTTCTGCTGGAACCATACAGACAAGGCTGAAATCTGTACCTTGTGAGAGGCCAGACAAAGTCCTAAATCTAATCCACACTGAAGTAAAGCCTGAAGTCTGGAAGTTCTGAATTTTGAGCTGTCATATTTCTTAGCAGCACATCAAGTAAAGCAAGCATGCCACACTATTTAATAAATTCTGGCAGAAGCTGGTTTCCAGGGCCTTCAGCATAGTTTCAATGACGGGTGGTCTTCTGTATGCCGGCGGTCGGGCTCCCGGCGCTCAGTATACCGGCGCCGGGAGCCCGACAGCCGGCATACCGACACTTATTTTCCCTCGTGGGGGTCCACGACCCCCATAGAGGGAGAATAAAATAGTGTGGCGAGCGTAGCGCGCCACCGTGCCCGTAGCGTGGCGAGCGCAGCGAGCCCGCAAGGGGCTCATTTGCGCTCTCCACGCTGTCGGTAAGCCGGCGGTCGGGCTCCCGGCGCCGGTATGCTGGTCGCCGGGAGCCCGACCGCCGGCCAGCCGTAGTGAACCCTTCAATGACAGCCTCTGAGAATCCTTTAGTCCTCATGAGTGAAGCTTCAAGCACCATGCCATCAAAGTTAGTCTGGTAAGGTCCGGATGAAGACAGGTGCCCTGCCATAGGAGGTCCTTTCGCTGAGGAAGTAGAAGATGACACTCTGCTGATAGTCCCTGGATATCTGAGAACCAGTGACGTCTGGGCCCTGCTGGAGTAACCAGAATGAGATTTTCTCCTTCTTGTTTGAACTTCTGAAGAACTCTGGGCAGGAGTGAGACTGGAGGGAACATGTAAGGAAGATGAAAGTTCTACAGAACTTCCATGTGTCCACGAACATCGCCTGAGGGTTGGAAGCAAAGATTCTTCCCTGGTCCAATGACCCTGGAATGAGGGTTGCTCTTTCCCCGCTCCCCAATTGTGAAGACTGGCGACTGTTGTTAGCAGGAACCTGTTGGGGATCAGAAGGGTTGACCCACACTCAATTACTGATCCTGTAACCACCAGGTCAGTGACAACCGAAACTCCAGAGTCAGTGAGATCATTTGAACTCTGATCCAGTGGGACAGACCATTTCAACTGGAAAGGATCACTCTTTATAGAGGGCAAGAGTGAAATTGAGCATACTCTATCAAGTCACCATCAGACCAAGTATATGCATCGCCAAGTGTATGGACACCCTGGGACGATGAATGAAATGACATATCCTGTCCTGAATGTTCAGAACTTTGTCTGGGGGTAGAGACAGTCTCTGACTGTGCATATCCAGAAGTGCCCCGATGTGTACCAAGCTCTGTGACGGGACCACAGAGCAGAAGATCGTCCAGATATGGCAGAATTTGTATTCCCTGCCGACGAAGGTAGGCCATCATAACACCCATAATTTTATTAAAAACACTTGGAGCTGTAATCTGTCCAAATGGCGGAGCCTGGACTTGGTAATGAAGGCTGCCATTAGCAAACTGCAGGAACTGCTGATGCGACTTGGCAATAGAAATATGCAGATATGCATCCTGTATATCCAGGGATACCATGAAGTCTCCAGATTCCATGGCCAGAACTATTGAGTGCAAAGTTTTCATGTGAAACTCGGATACCCTCACAAACTTGTTCACCGATTTGAGGATGAGAATAGGCCGGTGAGACCCATTGGGCTTCGGAACAAGAACCAGGGTCAAGTAATAACCTCTTCCCCTTTAGGACTGATGGACCGGCACAATCAATCCCATATGAAGAAGAAAATTGACCACCATTTACAGAGTCTGTGCCCTTGCCAGGTCCAATGTAAGGCTCTTAGTAAAGTACTGTAGAGGGGAATGTCCCTTGAATGGGATTACATAACCATAGGAGACAACTTCTAGCACTCAAGCATCCAAAGTGGTCATATGCCAAACCTTGGCAAAATGCAGAAGTCTGCCTCCCACTCTAGGGTCGCCAGGGGGAGGCCCGCCCCCTCATGCTGTGGGCTTGTCAGGCTTATTAGAAAGCTGACAAGTTGCCCAGGACTGCTTGGTCTTACAGTAGGCTTGGAGGATTTAGGGTTGCGAGACTGTCTAGGGAAAGACTGTCCTTTTGCTTTACCCTGAGGTCAAAAGGAGCGAAATGTAGTACCCTTGACCTTCTTTGAAGGATTCGAGGTGGGATGGAATGCTGTCTTGGCAGCCGCCAAATCAGACATAGGGGTATATTTACTAAAATTTGCATTTTTCCGAATGAGGTTAAAGTTCAAACACGAATGACTTTGAAAGTGTAAAATTGCAACTTTTTGAATTAATTACGACTAATTTACTAAGCTGTCGTATTCTGCATTTTCGTATTTTCCGATGTCGATGTCATTCGTATTTTTTGGCAGTGTTTTACGGGAGTGAATTGTAAAACACTGCCAACATCAACACAATGAATCTCGGCCGGATCTGTGAGATCCGTGCTGGGCTTCATTGTGCACCTTTCGTAAAAAATAAAACATTGTTAAAAAAAAAAATGCGTGAGGTCCCCCCTCCTAAACAAAACCAGCCTCTGGCTCTTTGAGCCGGTCCTGGTTGAAAAAATATGAGGGAAAAATGACAGGGGTTCCCCCATATTTAATCAACCAGCACTGGGCTCTGCGCCTGGTCCTGGTTCCAAAAATACGGGGGACAAAAAGCGTAGGGGTCCCCCGTATTTTTGAAACCAGCACCGGGCTCCACTAGCCAGGTACATAATGCCACAGCCGGGGGACACTTTTATATTGGTCCCTGCGGCCCTGGCATTACATACCCAACTAGTCACCCCTGGCCGGAGTACCCTGGAGGAGTGGGAACCCCTTAAATCAAGGGTTCCCCCCCCTTCAGCCACCCAAGGGCCAGGGGTGAAGCCCGAGGCTGTCCCCCCCATCCAAGGGCGGCGGATGGGGGGCTGATAGCCTTTTTGTAAAAATTTGAATATTGTTTTAGTAGAAGTACTACAAGTCCCAGCAAGCCTCCCCCGCAAACTGGAACTTGGAGAACCACAAGTACCAGCATGTGGTAGAAAACCGGGCCCGCTGGTACCTGTTGTACTACTACTAAAAAAATACCCCAATAAAAACAGGAGACACACACCTTGAAAGTATAAGTTTATTACATACATGCACACCTCCAAACATACATACTTACCTATGTTCACACGAGGGTCGGTCCTCTTCTCCATGTAGAATCCATGGGGTACCTGTGGGAAAAATTATACTCACATAATCCAGTGTAGATCGGTCCTCTTCTGTTCTTTTTATAATCCACGTACTTTGCAAAATAAAAAAACGGACACCCGACCACGCACTGAAAGGGGCCCCATGTTTTCACATGGGACCCCTTTCCCCGACTGCCAGGAACCCCCCCCCTGACTTCTGTCTAAGAGGGTTCCTTCAGCCAATCAGGGAGCGCCACTTCGTGGCACCCTCCTGATTGGCTGTGTGCTCCTGTAGTGTCTGTCAGACAGCACACGGCAGTGATATAATGTAGCGCCTATGCGCTCCATTGTAACCAATGGTGGGAACTTTGCGGACAGCGGTGAGGTTACTTTCGGTCAACCGCTATCTGCAAAGGACTGTTTCATCATTGAACAAGGGTTATTAGTTCAGGTCCTTCCTAGATAACATAAACCTTCGGAGTTCAGGGAGAGCCATTCATAAACCTTTCTTCCACATATATTAATGAGCTCTTTATCTGCTGTGTGTGAATAGCCATTGTCTGATTGTTCCTGATTACCTCCCAATTTCCTGATTTTCTGAAATTGGTGAGATTTAAACATGCATATAGATTGGTAAATGCTCAATTAGCTTAGTGATATCATTCAGGTGCTCGAAAGGAAGGGGCATTTCTGAGCAAGAAAAAAAGCAATTGGTTCCCCAGCACCCTGAATGATAACAGTAACCAGATATAAATCCCACATGATAATAGAATTCAGAGATCTTCGTTACACATATTTGCGCAAATGTGTGGTTAAGCCCCAAAGCCGCATCAAGGCCTCTCTGTATATTTGGGGTCCCTAGCGCTATATCTAGGTGCAGGGTGTGGCACCCCAAAACACCAGAATGAGCCAGAAAGCCCAGCGTGGCATACCAGTGTAAAAAACTATAGTGTTAATAAATTAGTATTTAGGAAGCCGAAGCTATAGAGAGGGTGATACAAACATGAAATGTAATTAAAATAGAGAAATAGTGTTAGAAAATTAATAAGTGAAAAGTGTTAATAGAATGTAAAGGTATGCCACACTAAAGCCATCCAGCTCAGCCAGTCCAGAGGCACCACACCTCACACCTCCATTACCCCAATCTGGGTCTAATATTAACCAGCAAGGAGCCACATGATAATGGCTCCTTACTAAAATATGTCTAAGCTAAGAGCTACCTACCTTGGAGCAACCCCATAATGCTCCATGTGGCATGTCAGGGCCTGTACCTCCTCCTAATGCAGGAACCTCTCTGCCTCTCACAACAGACATATAGATTGAGCATTTACCAATTAGCTTAGTGATATCAATCAGGTGCTCGAAAGAAAGGGGTATTTCTGAGCAAGAAAAAAAGCAATTGGTTTCCCCAGCACCCTGAATGATAACAGTAACCAGATATAAATCCCACATGATAATAGAATTCAGAGATCTTCGTTACACATATTTGCGCAAATGTGTGGTTAAGCCCCAAAGCCGCATCAAGGCCTCTCTGTATATTTGGGGTCCCTAGCGCTATATCTAGGTGCAGGGTGTGGCACCCCAAAACACCAGAATGAGCCAGAAAGCCCAGCGTGGCATACCAGTGTAAAAAACTATAGTGTTAATAAATTAGTATTTAGGAAGCCGAAGCTATAGAGAGGGTGATACAAACATGAAATGTAATTAAAATAGAGAAACAGTGTTAGAAAATTAATAAGTGAAAAGTGTTAATAGAATGTAAAGGTATGCCACACTAAAGCCATCCAGCTCAGCCAGTCCAGAGGCACCACACCTCACACCTCCAATACCCCAATCTGGGTCTAATATTAACCAGCAAGGAGCCACATGATAATGGCTCCTTACTAAAATATGTCTAAGCTAAGAGCTACCTACCTTGGAGCAACCCCATAATGCTCCATGTGGCATGTCAGGGCCTGCACCTCCTCCTAATGCAGGAACCTCTCTGCCTCTCACAACAGACATATAGATTGGTAAATGCTCAATTAGCTTAGTGATATCATTCAGGTGCTCGAAAGGAAGGGGTATTTCTGAGCAAGAAAAAAAGCAATTGGTTTTCCCAGCACCCTGAATGATAACAGTAACCAGATATAAATCCCACATGATAATAGAATTCAGAGATCTTCATTACACATATTTGCGCAAATGTGTGGTTAAGCCCCAAAGCCGCATCAAGGCCTCTCTGTATATTTGGGGTCCCTAGCGCTATATCTAGGTGCAGGGTGTGGCACCCCAAAACACCAGAATGAGCCAGAAAGCCCAGCGTGGCATACCAGTGTAAAAAACTATAGTGTTAATAAATTAGTATTTAGGAAGCCGAAGCTATAGAGAGGGTGATACAAACATGAAATGTAATTAAAATAGAGAAATAGTGTTAGAAAATTAATAAGTGAAAAGTGTTAATAGAATGTAAAGGTATGCCACACTAAACATACCAGGGATTTATCTATGGTACTGGTGGATCTTAAGACTAGGGGGTCTAGTTATATTATATTCCTTGTCCACCGGTCGTCGTCCCCTCTGTGTAATTCAAGTACCTCAGCTAACTCTAAAGAATACGGCACTAATCCTGCATTATTTGGTCTTAGAGGTACCTGTGAGCACATACAACATTCTGTTTGGTTTAAGACCTTACCCACTAATGAGGGGTAATCACTCAATGGATGTCTATCAAATGCTGCCTTATTGCTAGACTGACATCTCTGGATGCACTCCTCTTCAATTATGGGGTCACAATAACTACAAAATACAGCATTCCTCAGACAATAGCCTATCACGTTACCTCCGAACTCCGTAACTACTAGACCTTTGATTTTCTCTGGCTTTAACAAAGTGATAGGCTGATCCTGGGATCCTATAAAGACATCACTCCTTTCCCAAGATCCAGTTCCAGTCCCACACTCGGCTCCTCATGAAAACCTCACAAAAATAGATTGTCCTGAAAAAAAAATGTTTGTCAATGAGGGGAAAAAAAAGATAGAACAAAACAAATCTTGTCCATAGCAAATCAATTACAACGACTGGTCTTTCTGTCATCTTTTAGTACGCTCAGGTAGTGTTCAACAGTGCCGCCTCTCAGTTTTCACGGAACAGGCTCTCGGTGATACTTCTACGATCTCACTCCCTTTACGAGTTCCTTTCCGGACTACCGACTTTCCTGCGATGGGAATCGTGGACCCAAGTGTCTCTCTCGGCTACTTTCACTGGGATCATGCTGCCAACAAAACTTGGTACAGTCCTTCCCACCTGTCTATTAGGCAACCTGAGCATAAGAACAATCACACAGTCTCTTAGTTCACAGTCAAGACAGTAAGTAGTTGGCATACCAGGAATCAACAGTTTCAAGTTCTTTGTCAAGTTCTCAAATGCTGGCTCATCTCAATAAGATACTGTATTGTCACCTCATTGGTGTATTTCTGATCATAGTGCGGATCGATCATGACATGAGGTTGTCTTCCAAAAAAAAATTTAAAAAAATAATTTTTTTTTTTAAAGAGGGGGATTCGTTAAGTGGTGATCTGGGAGTGGTTCTGATGCTACAAAACACTAGTGGCAGTGTCTATGACCACAATAGTCCAGTTTCAAACTATCACTTTACACCTAATCCTAGGGGTACCATATCTACACACAAATTTCTGCACAATTTTTCTTTGTGGTAAACACAGCATTATTTGTGGCGTCAGGAAATGCCTCTGCCCAGTTTGAGAAAACATCAGTGCACACCAATACATACACACAATTCCCAACAGGGTTTTAACTGTACAAAGTCGATTTGTATTACCTGAAAAAGTCCGTCTGCAGGAGGAGTATGGGATGGCTCTGTTGGTGCTACCTTACCAAATGTTCTTTCTCATGCAAGTAAGACATGTCATTGCTTTCCTGCTTGCCTGAGAAGAGAACCCTGGTGCATGCCAGTAAGCTCTTACCAATCTGCACATACCTTCCTTACCCTAGGTGAGTCAGACCATGTGCCGCCTCAGCTAGGCCTGGGAGATATGTCCTGGGGGCCACTGGCTTACCTTGTCCATCTCTCCAGAGTCCTGAGGACTCCTGACCATACCCCTTTGCCTTCCAGACCTCCTTTTCCTGTAGGGAACACAAATTTGCATCTTAATTTAACTGTAGTGTGTTTGCAATGTGGAATACCATGAGCATCACTCAAAAAAAAAAAGAAAACAAAATCTCTAGAGGAGAAAAAGAAGAAGAAAATATCAGGTCTGCGTTCACTAGCGAGCGGGCTGTCACTTATGTCTGGTCTCGTAGTAAAGGTCTGATTCAGATATTCCATACCATCATGCATATCAGTGTCTATACAAAATTTCCCTTCACCAGTATTCTTATCCTTCCTCCACCCTTTGTACATGACAAGGCACACTGCAGTAATATACTGGTGCCATCATGCTGATGAGACATACCAGGTTCGGGCAGAACTTTGAAGGACCAATACGGCATGTGGTGTATGAACTGTAAAATCATGTACCAGTACTACGTCCCAGGTATTTGACCCTTGTCCTACACAACTGTAGTTTATTCCTTAAGAGCTGGTGTCCTGTTTGGAAGAGACAAAACAGAAACTGCTTCGTATCTGCCAGGGACGACTCAAATGAATCAGTGCAAAACAACAAGTCATCAACATATTGTATCAGCACCGACCCATTCTCAGGCTGAAAGGACTGTAACCAGTCATGTAGGGCTTGGGAGACAATACTCAGGCTGTCACTCGTAACCTTGAGAGAATCGGGTCTATGTATTGCACCCCCTGTGTGAACGCAAAAGATGAAGAGGAAACTGTGAAGAAAAACAGAATAGAGGTTGGTGACAGATAAGTTTGTAGAGGTGGAGAAGATTTTATTAAAATTACAATTGGATTGGGCACTACGGGGAATTGATTAACTACTTGGTCTACCCACCTTAGAGCTTGTGCTTGCTGTGTCACTACTGGGACTACCTCAGCCATCAATCCAGTGTCCTGTCCATCCTAAGTTCATAGGGAACCCAGTATCTGTGAGATAATTTCCTCTACCTATGATGGACATGAATCTAGAACAGTGGAATGCAACATTAGTCTTTGAGGAGTATCTAACATACCTTGTACTTCCTGAGCGGGAGTACATTATATGTATTTCACATTTAACAAAATCTCTGTCGATTAAGTTAGTCAGGGGCCACTGCTGCTAGGAATAAGAAAAGGGTTTAGCATCATAGAGGCCCAATCGTAACTTCAGCAGGTTTTGTCAAAGGGTAATGTTGCACTTCTTTCGTTCCTCCCATTTGCCGAATTAGTGTTTACCAGTGATCTTATCCAGACTGAGAATTTTCTAGTACTGCAAAAAAAAAACAAGCTTCTAGGTCATGCGAAGTATTCATTCAATCCTTCTCATCCCGTATTAAGGATCTGTACATGGTCCAACAAACATTTCCGAGCTTATCTTGACTAGGGCCATTACTAGAAATGAATACTTCTTATGTGGTAACTAAAATAAATACCTGGGGGTTACCCTATCTCTGTCCGCTTTCTTACTGGTAAATACTAATGTGCGGACAGGATATTCTCCATTTATGATGTTACTGTCTTGTTTTTTTAATGTTATTTTTGGGTTTTACTATATATGTACTTGAATGGCTCCATACTTACCAGTTCCACTGTTCTCAGCCGCTTCCCCTGCAGGATACTGCTCCTCTTTTACCAGTTGGATACTCCTCTGAGTGCATGAGAAATATTTTTCATATTTTTATTTTTATTATTTTCTATAGTTTGTATGCTGGCTGCAACTGCTTCCATATCCACATATGGCGGTGTACCTGCTTTCTCTTCTACTTATTTATTGTTGCTACAAGTTCAAACAGTTCTTATGTTTTCGTTCTTGTCTTATACGACTTTGGTTAAACATATTTGTTTTCATATTACCTGCAGTACCTCAGGATCAAAACTACCAACTCTAGGAAATGATGCCCTATCTTCAACAGTTATACGTATCCATGCGTCACAAAAAGCCTCCGTGTAGGGACCGTACATCCTACTCGTAATATACTGAGTGCACCCTCTTGGTCTCTGCTCCTCAGCCTGAACCCTAGCTCCAGAACGCCCCTCGCGTGCTCATTTGGCTTCCATTGTGGGGTTTTTCACAACACACCAAAATGGCCCACACGAGACGACAGTGAAGTCATTACCGAGCGCTTTTCACCCTCTCCTGCCTCCGCTGGCCAGTACCATGGCTCACTCCATTAATGACCCCCGCATACCCAGACTAGGCTCCTACAACACCTCTTCCAGTGGAGGTTAAAAGTCTGTTGGAATGTTTTCCTGAGAGAGAGTCAGCGAAAAATTCCTTTTTTTCGATCCGCTGGAATTTTCTTGGGTGAGAAACAACTTATCGATCACCTTTTCCAGTGGATGTCCACCAGGGAGGTTTACTGAGATCACACAGTACTCGGCGAAAAATCCCTTTCTTTACACAATCACGTCTGTGTATGCTCTACACAGTGCGTATGATGACATAATTGCGTGAAATTACGCAAATGGTATCACATTGCACCGCGTATCACACACATAGACGCGCGGTCCAATCGCATGGCCCATAGATACTTGTTATCTATATGCCCTACGATCACAGGAGTCGAATTCACAATCTGTGCTCCACAGCTGAAGTGTGACACCGACCCTTTGGTCAGTCTTTTATCAACACACTACACAATCTATCACGCTCCTCTGCACGTTTTTCCTGTAATAATAAACACACACACTACGTGCCTCAATACCAATAAAAATGTAAGGTAGCCAACCTTCATGCCACTGAGCGCTAACTCAGTGCCTTCACCGACAAGATCCTGCTTTGTCCTGGTTCAATCCACTCACACTTGCTTTCAACACCCCCACACTTTTAGGTTTTCTGTACTGTCAAAGTCAGAAAAATATCACGCTGCACGTTGCCATATATGCACTTCATGCGTGTGCACGCTACATATTTAATCAAAATAATGGATTTTATAAGTTAATATTCCCCTGAGTCCAGCAGGTATCAGTGGGTCTCAAATGGCTCTTTGACCTTAGAGATTCCCCAAACAATAGTTTGCATGTTGGGAGGGCTTCACGTGTTCTTATGCATAGTTAAGCACAGGAACAGTAATTGAAGATTAATTGTATTCCAAATCAGTATCTTTCCCGCAGACGGAGTACAATAGCCTTTAATTACACTGAGCTTTGAGACTCAATGAGGAGGGCCAACACCTGTGTTTACAAATGGGCTTAGGGTTTGTCTCCAGAAGAATGATTGCTGAGATGTCATTGTCTCAACTGAAAGTGGACATCATGAATATCGAACAAAACCCAGAGACAGGGTTTTGTTTTGTATTCGCCAAACAATAGCTTTCCACAAGACAGGAATGTGTTAGTCATCACCCAACATTTTGCATAACCAAGCTCACATGCTCAGCTCACTGATACAAGACAGCCCACATACTGTGAAAGACACATTTCCTGTGGTTGACACACCCCCACAGCTGGAATGCAGGTATGATATTATCCACTGGAAATCACAGGGCTCACTCACTCACACAGCTACCTGGCACCCAGCAGCATGGCTGCTTCATCCCCAGGACTGACCTCCAAGCGAAAGGCTAAGTATTGAATTCACATGGCTAGATACAGATGGCTTTAAGGTCAATGGTGCTGGTTTAAATAGGATATTGTAACTTGTTTGTGTGATAGATCTGGGAATCTGTGATGGTAGCTGGGACATTAGACAACCTGTAGCATAGCATTTGTGGTATTTGTTTGCCTATGGTGATTTAAAATAGATTGTGCTGGTTTGTTATAATATATCTTGTCAATCATGAATACCGCCATGCAGTTACTTGTGAATATGGGTTTTGTAGCAATGGCAGGCTGATATGTGTGGTTACATTGTGATCTGGTCTTGTGATAATTCATATAGCATAGCCAGCATACCATATGCTCTGGTTATTGAGATACTGAGTTTGTTTGGAATGTGAAATTGAATAAGATGGTTCTAGGAAGTTGGATTGGAATGTGGAATAAGATTAGTTGGTTTGTAAGAAATGGCTGCTGCTGGGTGTTTTCCCCTCCCCCTTTCAACCATGTGTTGCAGTCTTTGGAATCATGGGAGTTTTCCCAAAATGGAGTCTAGCTTCTATCCCATGCGGTATTCAGCATTGACTAACTGCGCAGCGATTGTCTCTCACATGTGTAGGTTTATCTGCAACCATATTGTCTCTTATTTAATGTTATAAGCCATTCTCTCTCTCCTTCCCCTTTTAAAAGTAATTGTGTCTTTATTGTATTTTATGTGTAGTAACTTGGTTAGATATTCTATGTTATTTTGGTAGTGTATAGCTTGTATTGTATTATTCTTTTTGAACGTTCATTCTCTCACTAAAGGCGTTAGAACCTTAGACCGGTATTTGATTGATTATTATAAATGCATAAAGGTTCTCAGAGCGTCATAGTCGCTCATACAGCTTTTAAGCTAACAAGGTTACACTGCATTACATCTACACATTGTCACTGCACAAATGTTTACAGTATAAGTACATTCCTTAAGGTATAATTAAGGGCGTACCCTTGCGGTACTTTTTGCGCCAATTGCGTACTGTGTTCTTTAACCTTTAACGTGTTTTTAATAGGACAAATATTATAGACATTGTCAATTGGGAGCTCCTCCGGTCTTCACATATCTGCACTAGGTAACTTCAGCAGACATTATCGGTCAGCAAAGAGTGGAGGGTAGTATCCCTCGTTAAACCGTTTGGAGGTCGGGGATACTGCAGTGCTGACCAGTTAATTGTCTGCTTCACTTGGTAAGGAGTGCTGAGGGAATTCGGGAACTGGAAGGTAGGAACAGTACGTTATTGTCTTTGAAAATCTGTTTTTTTTTATTTCTATTTGGTGCCAACTACACACGCAGATTGGATGGTTTGTCTGTTTAAATAGGTTTAAAAATTATTTTTAATCGCTCTGCATAGCCTTGATATAGTTAAAACAAAAAACAAAAACTCAGGCCTAGAATAACTTTAGGAGTTTGAATGATGACTTTCTTTGTGACAAGAGGCCGCATGGTCTGTCCACCATTTTGTGTGACCCTCATGGTGGTGGAAGGGGGAGGAGCAGCGGCCATTTTGGGAAGGTAAAAAATGTTTTTATTTTTTTTCCTAAGCGGCTGATTTTCAGTTGACTCAGGAAATTATCAGCCACCCATTGTCAAAAAGAAATCATCATTTAATGAGTTTTTTTAATGCATTTATTTAATCTATATCATAGTCAATCATAAGTAATAGTGATTGGTACTTATATGTAATATCTATATGCGTGTGCTTACATCAATGTATGTTATTAGATTAAATTTAGAATTGCATGTTCATTTGTGTAATTTTCACATCTCACCTTCCTGTTTGCCATTTCACAATTTGATAACGTGCTAAGAGAGATTTGTTGCTATTTAGTAGTTAAAGAGTAAAAGTAATACATTAAGGGGTAATTTGTAAAGCACGCACACAGCTTTGCCTAAAGATACAAGGAAAGACCTGTGTGGTGTTCGGTAGATGATCACAGTTAAAGATCAGCTACATTGATAAACGTGTTAATTGTGTTACGGTGGATATCTGCCTTGCGTACACGTGTCTCTAACAAAAGACTGAGACTCGCGCACGCAACCCAAAGGCTGACGCACGCAGCGTATATTACGCAACGGAGCGTCTTGGTACGCCCACGTAACAAATCACACGATAGTGTTATTTTTTTTTCAGGCGAAAAGGTGGCAACGCGATAAATAGCGCAAGTCAATTTTAGTGTCTGAAATTTAATTTAATAGATCCTTTATTTACGACTCATCTGGTCTAAAGGAAAGACATTTCTGCGCAGAAATAGAAATAGAAACAAAAGTGTACATGTGGTGAGTGAGTGTTTGCATATATAAGTTTATACAATTTTTTGAGGTTGAACCACAAGAAGTCGAGTTCTCGCCGGGTACATACATGTAAGTGACGTGCATGGTGGCTAGGGAGGCATCCCTTGTTAAACATAAAATCTGAGCATTAGAGTATAGCAGACCAGGAGGTCATACTGTAGCACAGACCAGGAGGTCCAGAACAGACCAGGAGGTCCAGGCACAGCATACAAGGAAAGAGCACAACCCAGGGGGTTGGTGCAGAACCCATATAGGCCATTAAAGCTCATGCTGAAGGAATTCGCAGCCGCAATTTTCGATTCCACTGGTCGCTCCGCACATAAGATTACTTGCTTATGTGCAGACTGATTGTACCGCACGTAATTGTGTGCATTAGTTAGTAATTTGACCCAGTACCATTTGCGTACGAAAAGGGATCATAAACGCTATTTGTACATTCTAACGTGATTTGTGTAATTTTTTTTATTTTAAGGGAAGTTCGTTGGTCACTCAGGGACTATCCAGCAACCAATAGTTACTGGAAAGAGTAAGTGCTCTGCGGATCACCCTCACATGTTCCAGTAAATAGCGGTTCAGGTCGCAGGGGCCCTGTGTCGAGTACGCCAGCGCTAAGGCAGTGTGTGGGCGTATTGGTCGGCGTGGGCGAGTGAGTGGGGTACTCGGTAAACCGCCACCGTCGGCCTATCTTGAACATCTTGGTTTTTGTAAGGGTTCGCTGAAGCTAAAGCAACACCTGCAAGTTATGGGGGCCAGTTGTTCAGGTAGGGGGCGATCAACCTCGGTTCGGGTTGATTCAGTAAACCGACCAATCGGGTCGGCAAGGTATGTAATGTGTGAAAAATACGGTTCACACACAGAGGTTTTATGTGATGAATGGGAAAGAATGACTGTACATGACGGGGAGAAATTCCCAAGAGTAGGCAGCTTTAGCCCAGATGTGTTACTAAATCTAAGGAGAAGGATAGGTCTCATTAAATCAGCAAAGAGACGAGTTAAACATTTTGATTGTTTACAGTTATGGCAACAGGAAAGTGAATTGCAAAGAGAGTTAACTGACATATCTGACTCTTATCTTGGGAGGAGAGACATGGCAATGGAGAGGATTATGGTTGCGGAGAAAGGCACAATGTTGAACAATAAAAACGCACTTAGCAACTGTATTATAGATGATAAGAATAAGTGTAATAAACATAACAATGATAATTGTAATACTGTTAAATGTACAACTATTAACCTATGCAAGTTGCACCCCATGTCAAACTTCCCTGAGGAATACAAGCAAGAAAGTGAGCCCAGCCCGATGTCGGCACCCCTTCCAGCAGCCATCACACAAGACATCCAGGTGGACGCGACCAAATCGGTAAAGGCAATAATCAAACCCCCTAACGGAGGGTCAGGTGAGGTCGTGTCCACAGGTACGTACAATGTTTTATATCACGCACAAACAAATGTACCCCATATTGTAAGACCAACACAAGGTGATGTAATTGAATTTAGTCCTGTCAGGGTGATCACAGTCTCCAATGGGAAGACTGACGATCAGGGAATCATTCCCGTCAAGGACAGTGCAATGCGCCATCCCTGGTCCCGGACAGAATTGAGATCAATCATGTCTGATTTCCCAGATCCTAGGAAAGATCTAAGTGTATGATCAAAGATTCACAGAAGGTATATCAACTCCCTAGACAACGACATAATCATGGTATCCAAGGAATCAGGGAGGTACAGGGAAAGCGGTTGATGGTGATGAGCATCCAAGCGTTTGAGGAGGCATCAAATCAACCAATACCCCATTTCACTGACACTTGGAGGAAGCCCAGGGTTTGTGATCTTTGCAAAAGAGAAGGGCATTATGCCAGTAACTGCAACAGCCCACATAAAGTCAGACCCCCTAGACATGAATATGAGCATGAATATGACACACCAAATTATAAAAGGTGATCATTAGGACTGATGGTAAGCCTGAGGTAACAGTTAATAAATTGGGAGGTCATTCCCTGAAGACACAGGAATGACCGGGTGAAACGTTGTAAATGTATCTGTGAAATGTTTCTTTTCTCTCCCCATCTCTGACGATTATTGATAGGACTCAAACATTGCATATCTGCTTGGTCTTTGCAGAAGTCTACCAAACCCCAGCATGACCTATCCGCATCAATGTATCCTGGCCAGATACAGAGGGTGGAATATGGAGGTGCTGGTTGGAGGGACTGCGCAAGGAAACCATTGGACATGTAGATATGACAGCCTGATGATCTGACAATGTTTTAAAATGTTTGAAAAATGTTTTTTTTTCCTGTTGTTGTTTATTGATGTGTTATGTTTTATATATATATATATATATATATATATATGAATTGTTCTCTCTCTCTTTTGTTTTTTTTTTGTTTTCTCTCTTCTCACTCATGTTTTCATGTTTTAAAGATGGTATGTCACACATCAGTTAGACAAATGGTAATGCAAGATTTTTGCTCCTTACAGAAAGATCGCTGGTTTGGAAGGAATATTGCATCACCGGAATGTTCGTTTGGAAGACTGAGAGACAGCACCTTTGAGATGACAGCAGAACGAGAAGAACAACAAGACTAGAGAACTAATTATCGTAACAAGTTTCTCTCCCCCTCAAACTGTTTTCCTATAACCCCATTACAAATTTCTCCTTTTTTTCCTCCTGTAAGATGGACTTGCCCCAAGAGACTGTGATACGGATTTTCCTGTTGACCATGATGTTGACCAGAGCAGTCTGTTCCGGCGAGAGTACCATGGAGGTCGAGAAAGAATCCAGAAAGGTTCCGATGACTGAGACGGAGGTGTAAATTTCCAATAGCAACACAACCACCAAGCAAAGGCGAGTACCGGAAACGATCTAGCAGCCATGTTATTTGTAAACATTGTTAGCTGAAAAGAGAACTGTATCTGTAGACTCTGTGACAGTGTAGTAGAGGATGGGTGCATCAAGAAATGTCAGTCCAGTTTTAACATTAACATGAACCGGCATCCATTGAGTGACTATCACTCCTTAGTGGGTAAAGTGTTATATCAGACAGATTGTTGGGTATGCTCTCAAGTACCTCAAGGCCATAGCAAATCAGGATTAGTACCATTTCCTTTAACGGTAGGGGAGGTACTTGAGCTAAGTGGTGGGAGGCCGGTGGACAGGAGGTTTAATATCTCCAGTCCTCCTAGTTTGAAGCTTAGTTTGAATATCATGTGGATAGGTCCCTAGTATGTTTTAACATTTCCAATCCCCGAAAGCCGGGAAATTGGGAAGTGTCATGGAGTAACCAAACCATGACCTTTTCATATAGAGCAGATAGAATGCCTACAGATACAGAGCTTGTACGCCACATAGCCGGTAAGGAAAAATCTTTCCGATATAGGTATACCCTAGGAAATAGGATCATGAGAGTTGGAGAGGTATCACCAGGATACTGTGCACATATCATACAAACAGATACGTGTACTAGACAGATGGGAGAATTAGGGTTAGGAGGTTTCACATGGAAGATGTGTAATATGCTAATGTCCTACTCCGTCCCATATGTTCTCCCCGATGATGCATATTTCATATGCGGGAGGAAGGCGTATAAGTGGCTTGCCCCAAACTCTGAAGGATTGTGTTATATTGGAAAAGTACTGCCTGAGGTAATGACTGTATCACATGCCAAAATGAAAGATATACACCGTGGTGCCCAAGCTCCTTATACTCACACTCATTACGAGCACGTAGTTAAAAGGCAACTGACAGAAAGGACAGAGCATTCGGCCTCTGATATGATCCACGAATCCACCGGGATTCAGGTTCTACTCGCGTTAGACATCACTCGCACCGCCAGAGGAGTGTTGAACTATAAGTATATCTCTGCGCTTGCTAATTTGTTAGACAATATCACAGAAATGTATGATGACACTTTTAGGTATACTGGAAGGGAGCTCCAAGCTTATAAAACAGAACTGGTTCAGCATAGGATGGTTCTTAATTATCTCACGGCAGTGACAGGTGGATATTGTGTCACACTGGCAATGCAGTACGGCGTGAAATGCTGCACTTATATTACGAATAGTACCGAGGACCCGGTCGAGGTCATAGACCAAAAGATGGACGACATTCTCCAATTAAAGTGGGAATTTCGCAGGAGACACAATCTCACCCTTGCTGCTGTGGGTAATGAGTTGACCGGTTGGGTGTCATGGTTGAACCCGCGAAATTGGTTCTCTGGTTTAGGAGAATGGGCTCAAGGAGTCATAATGGATGTAGGGAAGTTTCTCCTATGTATCTTGGGTGTTGTCATAACGATTGGCTTGATATTTAGATGCGGTCAGGCTTTAATGAAGTGCAAACGTAGTACCAGGGTAATGAGTCTAAGGAGTGAGGAAATTGTAATTCCAATGGATTTGATTTATGACCCAACGGTAGAGACAATGATGTGATGAAAATGCAATTATACGGTCCGTTTCTTTCACCTGTTTCTCCGTTTTCTCCAAAGTAAAAAGACCCACTTGGACGAGGAATTTGACGAGCCTGTATACAGACAACTGATGGATTAAAGAAGAAGTTTTGACAACCTTGTACACAGATAATTGATGAACTATGCCATAGACCCCAGTTTCCCTAGAAATTTAAATTTACGCTAGCCCAACACTTTTGTAAGTATATGGACATTGACAAAGCTTTTTGCTCGCACTTTTTGGCAAAAGCCCAAAGAAGACTGCATTCAACAGACACCAGACAAGACTTCAACCGACAAATGTTCATTAACCTGACATAGAATACCACTGCATTTACCATAATTGTTTCTTATCTTCATCTCTACAACCTTCAGGTAATGACACACATAGTCGATAGGGAATACAGGCACAGATATCAGCAATCACATATTCCCCCATTCATGTATCATCAACTAAAATGTGCTCCCCCATTTTGTTACAACTAAAAGCCGAAAAGAGCTCGGTAAAGTTTGACAGCCCATCCACAGACCCTTAATACGGGATAAGAAGGAATTCAAATGTATACTTCGCAATACCTCGAAGCTTGATTTAAAACACGTACGGCACGATGATACATGACCCCCCCAAACATGGATTCATACACACATGCTTCTGCTATCTCACTAGGTCATACCTTTTTCCCACCTTCTTCTCTCCTCCCTTACCCAATCATAGAAATGTATTTACATATGACATATATTTTTCTCTTTTTGAACTGTTTTAGGAAGTGGCAGTTATTGGTGACTGCCAAAGGGTGGACTGTCAAAGTCAGAAAAATATCACGCTGCACGTTGCCATATATGCACTTCATGCGTGTGCACGCTACATATTTAATCAAAATAATGGATTTTATAAGTTAATATTCCCCTGAGTCCAGCAGGTATCAGTGGGTCTCAAATGGCTCTTTGACCTTAGAGATTCCCCAAACAATAGTTTGCATGTTGGGAGGGCTTCACGTGTTCTTATGCATAGTTAAGCACAGGAATAGTAATTGAAGATTAATTGTATTCCAAATCAGTATCTTTCCCGCAGACGGAGTACAATAGCCTTTAATTACACTGAGCTTTGAGACTCAATGAGGAGGGCCAACACCTGTGTTTACAAATGGGCTTAGGGTTTGTCTCCAGAAGAATGATTGCTGAGATGTCATTGTCTCAACTGAAAGTGGACATCATGAATATCGAACAAAACCCAGAGACAGGGTTTTGTTTTGTATTCGCCAAACAATAGCTTTCCACAAGACAGGAATGTGTTAGTCATCACCCAACATTTTGCATAACCAAGCTCACATGCTCAGCTCACTGATACAAGACAGCCCACATACTGTGAAAGACACATTTCCTGTGGTTGACACACCCCCACAGCTGGAATGCAGGTATGATATTATCCACTGGAAATCACAGGGCTCACTCACTCACACAGCTACCTGGCACCCAGCAGCATGGCTGCTTCATCCCCAGGACTGACCTCCAAGCGAAAGGCTAAGTATTGAATTCACATGGCTAGATACAGATGGCTTTAAGGTCAATGGTGCTGGTTTAAATAGGATATTGTAACTTGTTTGTGTGATAGATCTGGGAATCTGTGATGGTAGCTGGGACATTAGACAACCTGTAGCATAGCATTTGTGGTATTTGTTTGCCTATGGTGATTTAAAATAGATTGTGCTGGTTTGTTATAATATATCTTGTCAATCATGAATACCGCCATGCAGTTACTTGTGAATATGGGTTTTGTAGCAATGGCAGGCTGATATGTGTGGTTACATTGTGATCTGGTCTTGTGATAATTCATATAGCATAGCCAGCATACCATATGCTCTGGTTATTGAGATACTGAGTTTGTTTGGAATGTGAAATTGAATAAGATGGTTCTAGGAAGTTGGATTGGAATGTGGAATAAGATTAGTTGGTTTGTAAGAAATGGCTGCTGCTGGGTGTTTTCCCCTCCCCCTTTCAACCATGTGTTGCAGTCTTTGGAATCATGGGAGTTTTCCCAAAATGGAGTCTAGCTTCTATCCCATGCGGTATTCAGCATTGACTAACTGCGCAGCGATTGTCTCTCACATGTGTAGGTTTATCTGCAACCATATTGTCTCTTATTTAATGTTATAAGCCATTCTCTCTCTCCTTCCCCTTTTAAAAGTAATTGTGTCTTTATTGTATTTTATGTGTAGTAACTTGGTTAGATATTCTATGTTATTTTGGTAGTGTATAGCTTGTATTGTATTATTCTTTTTGAACGTTCATTCTCTCACTAAAGGCGTTAGAACCTTAGACCGGTATTTGATTGATTATTATAAATGCATAAAGGTTCTCAGAGCGTCATAGTCGCTCATACAGCTTTTAAGCTAACAAGGTTACACTGCATTACATCTACACATTGTCACTGCACAAATGTTTACAGTATAAGTACATTCCTTAAGGTATAGTTAAGGGCGTACCCTTGCGGTACTTTTTGCGCCAATTGCGTACTGTGTTCTTTAACCTTTAACGTGTTTTTAATAGGACAAATATTATAGACATTGTCAGTACAGAAAAAAAAAATCTCTCCCTTTGGTCGGTAACTTGTTCCAGAGGTACTACACTTATAATAAGAATTTTCAGTAATCTGTCTAAAATCGGACAATTACTTGTTAATGTGCGACTATAATCCTTTATCCCACCTTTAAAATGAAAAACTAACTCCTATTATGCAGCCTACCTGCCAAGTGCATACCCGTGCATCGCTATATACACATCCACGTACTATTGTCTATGTCACGTGTATACCTGCGTAAGCGAGTGTGTATTGCTGCGTACCGATGTACGTAGCTTGCCACACAGTTTTACCTAACTCCCGCAATACAATAATACCAATAAAACACTATCTGTACTGTATTGTTGTAGTTAGATAAATGCTTCCACGTTCCCTTTAAGCATCAGAAGTCCCCTGCTGGAGAGTTTCCACTTGCGTGCTACCCAAACTTTTAGGGAGAAATGGAGCTTCACTAATAAAATGCAAATATTTTTCGGTTAATACACAATACACTTTTGTTCCTTACACTCGCTAGAAGTCGCCCACAAGGGTAATCCTCCTTTGAGTGCTTACCTAAACCTTTAGGCCAGAACTGCGTTTTGTGTTTTTACAATTTCCCACTTAAAGAACTACACCAAATGTATAACAAATAAACGTATCCGATTCTATGCAGATCTATAATGACTATTGACTATAATTTAAATGCTATGATTCAGATTGAATAGCTATCTTGCAGAACATACGCTGATATAAATACCCATTTTATATAATAATATATATATTATATATATATGTGTGTGTGTGTGTGTGTGTGTGTGTATATATATATATATATATATATATATATACACACCACTTGACTCTACACTTCTATGAAACCCCTCACCCCTTCAGTGCCTTAATTTGCATATCAACAGATTGTTCGCCTGCTTGTACTAAAGTGGCTGAACAGGTTTCAATTAACATTTCTATGCCTATCTTGTAGCAAACAGAGAGTTTACAAATCCTGGGAAAGAAAAAAAAAAACTTTTTATATCTGTGTGTAATTCTTACATCAAGTATTCATCTCACTATTAACTCTCACTAGGCCCAATTGAAACTATTTGTAATTGACTATGGCATGGGTTTGTTAAATTAATTGGTAGCTTTAAAATGGTGTTGGATTTGTACATAAAGTATATATTGTTTATTTGTGACAAAGGAAACTGATTGCTTTAAACATGACAGTTAGGAGCTGATCGGCTGAAGCACCATTTATCATTCATAATGAGTGATATGAAGAATATCACTCATTAAATCTGCCCCATAAAATCCTGTAAATATAAGAATGTGTGACCATTGCAAACATTATAGATATCTGATGCTATCTCTGCTATCATTAGGCTACAGTTGCACAAATGTTTTAGGAGAGGGATCCTAAAGATTCCTTTCTGGCGATGTCCACTCACCAATGCGATGAGGGATGTGCTGTGATATATGAGGATACGAAATAATTATGAGGGCTAAAATGCATATTAAATGAACAGTTGTTTTTGCCTTTCACTCCCCTTCTCTTCTTGCTTTCATGTTGTGCTGGTTCTTCCCCAGTTATAGGGGGGTATCCAATTAGCCACAAAAAAAAAATAAAAAAAAATCAGGAGCGGTTAACAAGTTTTTTTGCAATTTTTCCTGATGTTTCTTTGATATTTTGTTCAGTCTGTCCTATTAGGACAACCCAATTTTTTTTATTTTCTCCTGAAAACACACAGATTCAGTGAAACCTACGTGTTTTCATCGGACTCAGCCCTGTTTTTGCATGAAAATGGGGCTGCTTTCGGGGATTTGGTTTTGCCTGCCTGTGGCAGTTGAAACAAAATCCCCAATAAGTTGTGGCTAATTGGATAGCCCCCAGCGAGACAATTATCCATAGTAATTTACAGTGGATAATTGGATACAGGGGCGGATTGGCCATAGGGCTCACCAGGAATATTCCTGGTAGGCCGATATGTCTGTGGGGCCTGGTTTGTGTGTTGTCATGTGGCCCCAACCCCCACATGACAGGCAGCCCACCGCACTCGGGTATGGGTGATTAGGTCAACCACAGTTAGGTCAAAAGTCATTAGGTCGACCACTATTGGTCGACATGCAGTAGGTCGACCTAATGACCGTAACCCCTGCACTCAGTACACTGCATTGTGCCCATGCATTCTGTTATTCCATCTCTGCAGTACAGCAACTCTGCCATCCAGTGATGCTGCCATGGCTACACGGCATGTTGTACCTCTTGTGCTGTGCATGTCGGGCCACTTCTGTAAAATTTTACAGGGCATTTTTAGTTCCCAATTCACCCCTGGTCTATAGCAAAAGATGCAAGGAAGGACGCTACTGCACACAATCAGACCCTATGAGGAGCTCTGTGCAGGGAGCTTAGAAAGACAGGGCTGTGGCAGCTACCTTGATACACAGTACTACCCTACATATCTAGAATGGGTTCTTTGTGTGTAATGCACATAGCCTCACATCACACACCCCGCACCTACACACTGGGCATAATTCAGATTTGATTGCAGCAACAAATTTGTTAGCTAATGGGAAAAACCATGGGCCTAATTCAGACCTGATCGTAGATGTGCTAAATTTAGCACATCTACGATCAGTCTGCAGACATGCAAAAATGCACAGCAGCGATCAGGTCTGAATTAGCCCCAATGTGCTCTGCAGGGGGGCCACTGGGAGGTTGTCCCCTCCTCACTTTACCCCCCCCCCCATCGTACCTGACTGTTGGCCACATTCACAGAAGCACCCACATTGAATTGTGAGTAATTTGAAGCATTATGAGCCTACAAAATATCAGATACAGGCAGTGGTGGAAGTAGAAAAAATGTCTTATAGGTACTGTGTGTGCGCGCGTGCCCAAAAATGGGTGTGGCCAAATGCCACATGGGGCGTGGCCAATGAAAATGGGGGTTTGATACACATATGGGGGGACCAGATACACATATGACCCCAATAGTGCCAGATATACATTGCCCCAGAGTGCCAGATACACAAATGCTTCCACAGTGCCAGATACAAAAATGCCCCCTCAGTGCCAGATACACAAATGCCCCACAGTGTCAGATACACAAATGCCCCCACAGTGCCAGATATACATTGCCCCACAGTGTCAGATACACATTGCCCCAAAGTGCCAGATATACAAATGCCCCCACAGTGGCAGATACACAAATGCCCCAGTGTCAGATACACAAATGCCCCCACAGTGCCAGATACACAAATGCCCCCACAGTGCCAGATACACATTGCCCCACAGTGCCAGATATACATTGCCCCAGAGGGACACCCCCTGCTCACCGCTGCCTCTATTTGTGCTGTGTGAGGGTCGGAGAGTGCAGCGCCTCTCCTGCCCCTCATTGCCATAGCCAGATTAAGGGGGGGATGCAGGGCATACTATGCCCCAGGCCCCCCTCTGTCGGGGGCCCCTGGCCAGAGCACACTGACATCACTAGCTTTCCCTCTTATGCAGCAGCAGGACCAGACAGCCAGAATGCAAGCAGTGCAGGCAGAGACACAGGAGTATCAGATTTCATGAACAATTGATGGAGCTTCCCAACCAGAGGAGATATAGGAGGGTGGAGAGAGCTGTAAGTGACAAAGGGTATGATTCCTGTGTCACTTACAGCTCTCTCCACACCTGGGTGCCTGAGTCCTGTGAAACTTGGTATCTAATGAGAGTATAGAGAGATAGAGAGAGAGAGACACACACAGTTGTCAAAGTCGAAAAATATCATAATGCATATGCCTTGTACTAACCCCATGCACATGCCCGCTGCTCGTGCACTCAGTCCGCCGTGCGTGCACATATCCGCAATTTACGTAGGATCGCTCCGGCGATCATGCGCATGATATGGGTATTTACGGCGGAGTTTGTGAGCGTGTAGCGTGTTATTAGAACATTGCATATTTAACCCATATAGCGTATATTTTAGATATAGTTCCCCTAGACCATGTCAGCGAGTATTATTAGTTTAAACAGTTCCTGGACAGAGAGATTCCTCTTTGCATGATAGGAAGGGTCAGATAAAGGTTGGAAGGTGATGTCTAGTATCCAGCTGTAGGGTATTTTGAGGGTAACATTCCGGTGTTAGTTAGAGAAAGATCGCTTGTTCCTGCGTATAGTTATGTACAAAAGTAGATTATGAACATTAACTGTATTTACTGTAAATTACATATGCGGCGGGAATCCAGAGGATACCACCCACAAGAGCAGTTGGGAATGACATCGCCTACCTTTTCAAATCCACCTATGACCTTTGCTGTAATGTGGAGACATATTTCTGTGTCCAATGAACAATGAGATTACAGTGACCATTGTATTGTGTATGCATGTTGTGTATAAAAGGACCATTGTTGCCTGGCCGGTCAGAAGACTCTAAACCAGGGGTGGGCAATTATTTCAGCTGGGGGGCCACCGAACACTTTCCAGTGAATATCAGAGGGCCGCACCGCCCCCCAGGCCCCCTTCCGCATTGTGAGCCTAATTCAGACCTGATCGCTAGGGTGCGTTTTTTGCACTGCTGGGATCAGGTAGTCGCTGCCTACAGGGGGAAAGGGAAATCGCTGTGCAGGAGTGCGATTGCATGTGCAGGAGAGCTGCACAAACAGGAGTTTGTGCAGTCTCTGCACAGACCAGGATTAACTCACCCGCTGCGATGATCGGGGCCGGAGCTGACGTCAGAGTCCCTCTCTCCAAACGCCTGGAATGCGTTTTTTCGGACACTCCTCTAAAATGGTCAGTTGCCACCCACGAATGGCCTCTTCCTGTCAGTCACCTTGCGATTGCCCATGGGATCGCTTTTTTTGCACCATCCCGTCGCTGTCCGTCGCTGCACACTGACACGTCTGCGCATTGCGGTGTATGCGCAGTTCAGACCTGATCGCTGGCTGTACGAAAACGCAGCCTAGCGAGTGTGATGGATACAGCAGTTACCTGGTGCAGAAGAAAGACTGTTGCTAGGATGTGGTGGGTTGGCAGCAGGAAGGGCACTTTGGGCAGTCTCTGGCACATGGTGTATTGAGGATAGCGGCTTCAGGAAAGATGCACAATAACATGTCCAAGAGCCACAGATCTCTTTCAGTTCTGCTACTGGCTCCTAAATGACGGAGGAAGCTCAGCACATGGACACAGCAGCAGCAGTGGCACACATAGAGGGCATCTATGAAGAGGTCATACAAATATCCATTCACAGTGTGCCCAACACTCACATTTAGGGCCTCCCAGAAGACCCTCCTGCAGCACCAAACATACCTTCCTCCCGGAGGAGTCCTGTGTATGTTTTTATCTGCACCTTATATTCCACAGACAGGAGCAGATAATAGGGCTGGGAGATATGGGCTGCAGATTCAGCAGGGGTGGCTGTTATCAGAGGATGCTTGCCAATTGCTATTGGAAACGGTAGCTGGGGCACAGCAGCAGCCTCCTCTGAACTGCTTTTTACACTGGCGTGGACAGGCAGGAGACTCTGATCATTACGTCAGACGTCTCCTCCGGAGGTTCCCTGGCCGGCAGCAGCAGCCAGCACAGCCCGCGTATGCGTCGGGCCGTTGCTGGCCATGACGCGAGCAGCGAGACCTGGATTTCCTCAGCGGCGCCAGCGGCTTCAGAGGTACTGCAGTGCTGTGCAATGACAAGCCGCTCAGCCTGTCGGGCCGCTTGCCATTGCACGCTGGTGAGAGGCAGCGGGCCGGGCATGATCGGATCGCGGGCCGCATCTGGCCCGCGGGCCGTATTTTGCCCACCCCTACTCTAAACGCTATCTGTATGACCAGCGGAGGACCGAGCTCGGGTTGCGCTTGCGAAACATTCTCACGTATGTATATTCTCTGTAGCCATTATTCTGTTTAGATTTACTTGTTAGCCTGTAGTGTATACATTTTATTGTTTTATCTTTTGGAATTAATCCACGGAGAACTTAGAACCCTGTGGTTTCAACTACAAACAGTGTTGTGTTTTCACTTTCCTGCATGGGCTTTAAAGTAGATTTACCTGTTTAAGATGTATAAGCATTGTTAAGGTGTACGCACTGCGGATACTTTGTATCGCCAGCGCTACTTAAGGTTTAAAGGTATAACATCGTTGCAGTACTTTGCTGCCAAAGGTTTAAAGTATAAGCATATCATTACATTGTATCAGTAACAAGGTTTAAAGGTTATCCATTGTGTGAGCGCTCACTGTGTGTACTCCGTACACTTAGCGCAGCGTGCGTACGCCAAGTGCGTACCACGTGCAGGACTCTGTACGCAAATAACGTACAAAGTGCGTAGCACGTGCACGTAGTCTAGCGGCCATAGCGGCTCAACGGTAATAGTGTACAAAGGGGTATAGCTTTGCGGTCTAAGATAATACCGACATTATCACAGTCCTCCTGAGTCTTTTCCCAGTGTGTAAGTAGTACAGAGGCTGCTGCTATTTTTGCATGTGACAAGATAAACTATTGATTTTATTTTTCTATGTGTATTGTAAGGATGTTTAATTTGTCTTTGTTCCACTACAACAGGGGTGGGGAACCTTTTTTCCACCGAGGGCCATTCGGATATTTATAAAATCCTTCGGGGGCCATACAAAAATTCTCAACTTAAAAAATGACCCTGCCCCCCCAGTAGGTCTGCCCCTTAGAGGTGCTGTGTGTGCGCGCCGGAGGCGCGCACGCGCCCAAAAAATGGGTGTGGCCAGTTAAAATGGGACGTGATACACATATGCCCCCAATAGTGCGGTGCCAGATCCACAATTGCCCCCACAGTGCCAGGTATACAAATGCCCCCCCCAGTTCCAGGTATACAAATGCCCCCCACAGTGCCAGGTATACAGATGCCCCCACAGTGCCAGGTATACAAATGCCCCCCACAGTGCCAGGTGTACAAATGCCCCCCACAGTGCCAGGTATGCAGATGCCCTCCCCCCTCCCCTCCGTGCTGCTTACCTTGGGACACGGAGGAGAGCACGGCTGTCGGGTCAGGGCAGGGAGCAGAGCGCGGCTATGTCAGGCTGCGGCGGCGTGTACTACTTCAAACCAGCCGCCGGTTCGAGAGCCAATCAGAGCTCGCGGACCGGCAGCCGCGGCTCCTGATTGGCTGCCGGGCCGCGAGCTCTGATTGGCTCACGGACCGGCGGCTGGTTTGAAGTAATACACGCCGCCGCAGCCGCACGAGAGCCGCGCTCTCCTCCGTCTCCCTGTTCTAACAGCTGAGACACGCTGCCGCCGGACTGAGCGGCAGCGTGTCTCACTGACACCAACTGGTGGGCCGGACCAAACGGCTTCGCGGGCCGTATGCGGCCCGCGGGCCGGAGGTTCCCCACCCCTGCACTACAAGAACATTTTATAAAATAGTTGTCTTTCAATTAGGTGTTTAGTTTAAATCTGAATATACCATTAGGCTAAATTTAATATACACAATCCATACATCCCAAGATGACCCATTCCAGGACGGACAATATGCTCTCTACATGGACTTCCTTCTTAAGTTATGATTGCAATCACCTGTGTTGAAGTACCTTTCTTATCAATTAAATAGTTCAACACAGGTGACTACAATCATATATTAAGAGGGAAGTCCATGTAAAGAGCATTTTGTCCCTCCTGGAATAGGGCATATTGGGAGGTATGCGCAATCTTATATATAGACCCCACCACCACCACCACCGGGGCCCCCCTGTCTAAAGTGCCCCGGGCACCCCCAAGGCTTAATCCGGCCCTGCTCATTGCTCATGATGTCCGGTTTCTGCAGCTACGACGGTGGGTATCTCAAAAGAGGTGCCGGTTCATTAGCCAATCAGAGCTCGTGGACTGGCAGCCAATCAGGAGCCATGGCTGCCGGTCCGCGAGCTCTGATTGGCTAGCAAACCGGTGCCTTATTGAGATCACCTCCTGCGCCGCAGCCGCTCTTCTCTCCTCACATAGCAGCCAGCGGGATGCAGGTATGGTGGACGGCCCGGCGGTACGGCGTACCGGCTGGGAATTTCTTACTGGTACGCCGTACCGCCATACATGCAGCACTGGATACAGGGTGAGGATACAGTGAAGTATGTTTGCTGCTGTAATGCTGGAGTACAGAAAGTAGCTGAATACTAGAGATGTGCGGCGGACACTTTTCGTGTTTTGTGTTTTGGTGTTGGATCTGGATCCTCGCTCATGTTTTGGATCTGGATTGGTTTTTCCAAAACCACCCATTCAGGTTTAATTTTGGATCTGGATGATTTAAAAAAAAAAGCATAAAAACAGCTAAAATCACAGAATTTGGGGGTAATTTTCATCCTTCGGTATTATTAACCTCAATAACATTCATTTCCACTCATTTACAGTCTAGTCTGAACACCTCACAATATTGGCCCTCATTCCGAGTTGATCGCTCGCAAGGCGATTTTAGCAGAGTTACACACGTTAAGCCGCCGCCTACTGGGAGTGAATCTTAGCTTCTTAAAATTGCGACCGATGTATTCGCAATATTGCGATTACTAACTACTTAGCAGTTTCAGAGTAGCTTCAGACTTACTCTGCCTGTGCGATCAGTTCAGTGCTTGTCGTTCCTGTTTTGACGTCACAAACACACCCAGCGTTCGCCCAGACACTCCCCCGTTTCCCCGGCCACTCCTGCGTTTTTTCCGGAAACGGTAGCGTTTTTTCCCGCACGCCCATAAAACGGCCTGTTTCCGCCCAGTAACACCCATTTCCTGTCAATCACATTACGATCGCCGGAGCGATGAAAAAGCCGTGAGTAAAAATACTATCTCCATTGTAAAATTACTTGGCGCAGTCGCAGTGCGAATATTGCGCATGCGTACTAAGCGGAATTTCACTGCGATGCGATGAAAATTACAGAGCGATCAACTCGGAATGAGGGCCATTGTTTTTAGGCCAAAAGGTTGCACCGAGGTCACTGGATGACTAAGCTAAGCGACCCAAGTGGGCGGCACAAACACATGGCCCATCTAGGAGTGGCACTGCAGTGGCAGACAGGATGGCATTTTTAAAAACTAGGCCCCAAGAACACATAATGCAAAGGAAAAAAAACAGTGCACCGTGGTCGCTGGGTGACTAAGCTAAGCGACCCAAGTGGGCGGCACAAACACCTGGCCCATCTAGAAGTGGCACTGCAGTGTCAGACAGGATGGCACTTTTAAAAACTAGGCCCCAAACAGCACATGATGCAAAGAAAAAAATAAGAGGTGCAAGATGGAATTGTCCTTGGGCCCTCCCACCCACCTTTATGTTGTATAAACTGGACATGCACACTTTAACAAACCAATAATTTCAGCGACAGAGTCTGCCACACAGCTGTGGCTGAAATGATCGGTTTGTTTGGGCCCCCACAAAAAAAGAAATAATTAACCCCCCCCCACACACACACACACACACACCAAAAAAGAAGCAATTCATCACTCCTTTCACAAACTGGCTCTACAGAGGCAAGATGTCGTCCTCATCCTCCAATTCCTCACCCCTTTCAGTGTGTACATCCTCCTCCTCCTCCTCACAGATTATTAATTCGTCCCCACTGGAATCCACCATCACAGGTCCTGGTGTACTTTCTGGAGGCAATTGCTGGTAAATTTATAATTCAT
The DNA here is from genome assembly GCF_028390025.1 of Pseudophryne corroboree. Lineage (NCBI taxonomy): Eukaryota > Metazoa > Chordata > Amphibia > Anura > Myobatrachidae > Pseudophryne > Pseudophryne corroboree. The sequence continues at coordinate 380,368,791 of NC_086448.1, forward strand.
TTTGATGATCATCATCTTCAACACATTTTCGGGAAGTAACCTCCTACGTCGATCGCTGACAAGGTGACCGGCGGCTGCATTAAACACTCTTTCGGAATACATACTGGAGGGGTCGGGGCAAGGAGGCAACTTAGGTAAAGTTAAGCCAGTTTGTGCAATGGCCTCCAAATTGCCTCTTTTTTTCTGCCAGTATACATACGGACTGTCTGACATGCCTACTTGGATGCTGTCACCCATATAATCCACCACCATACTTTCAATGGTGACAGCATCATATGCAGTGACAGTAGACATGTCAGTAATCGTTGGCAGGTCCTTCAGTCTGGACCAGATGTCAGCACTTGCTCCTGAATGCCCTGCATCACTGCCAGCAGGTGGGCTCGGAAATTTTATCCTTTTCCTCGCAGCCACAGTTGCAGGAGAAAATGAAGGAGGAGCTGTTGATGGGTCACGTTCCGCTTGAGTCGACAATTTTCTCATCAGCAGGTCTTTGAACCTCTGTAGACTTGTGTCTGCTGGAAAGAGGGATACAACATAAGCTTTAAACCTAGGATCGAGCACGGTGGTCAAAATGTAGTGCTCTGATTTCAGCAGATTGACCACCCTTGAATCCTGGCAAAGCGAATGAAGGGCTCCATCCACAAGTCCCACATACAGTACTTTGCGGAATCGCTCCATCTTAGCTCCTCCTTCAATTTCTCCAGCTACTTCTGCAAAAGCCTGATGAGGGGAATGACCTGACTCAAGCTGGCAGTGTCTGTACTGACTTCACGTGTGGTAAGTTCGAAGGGTTGGAGAACCTTGCACTAGACTGAAATCATTCTCTATTGTGCTTGAGTCAGGTGCATTCTCCCTCCTTTGCCTATATCGTAGGTGGATGTATAGATTTGAATGGCCTTTTGCTGCTCCTCCATCCTCTGAAGCATATAGAGTGTTAAATTCCACCTCTTTACCACGTCTTGCTTCAGGTGATGGCAGGGCATGTTCAGGAGTGTTTGCTGGTGCACCAGTCTTCGGCATGCAGTGGCTGAATGCTGAAAGTGTCCCACAATTTTTCTGGCCACCGACAGCATCTCCTACATGCCCCTGTCATTTTTAAAAAAATTCTCCACCAAATTAATTGTATGTGCAAAATATAGGACGTGCTGGAATTTGCCCAGATGTAATGCACGCACAATATTGGTGGCATTGTCCGATATCACAAATCCCCATAGTCTAAGTGGAGTAAGCCATTGTGCGATGATGTACCTCAGTTTCTGTAAGAGGTTGTCAGTGGTGTGCCTCTTATGGAAACCGGAGATACCCAGCATAGCCTGCCTAGGAACGAGCTGGCGTTTTTGAGATGCTGCTACTAGTGCCGCTGCTGTTGTTGCTGCGGGAGGCAATACATCTACCCAGTGGGCTGTCACAGTCATATAATCCTTAGTTTTCCCTGCTCCACTTAAGTGAACACTGGGTACAACCACATTTTTCAGGATACTGAGGACACTTTTCTTAATGTCCCTGTTCAGTTCGGGAATCGTTTGCCTTGTGAAGTGGAATCTAGATGGGATTTGGTACTGGGGACACACTACCTCCATCAATTGTCTAAATCCCACTGCACCAATGGCGGATACTGGATGCACATCTTACACCAACATACAGATGGGTTCACCGTTATCTCGACTAGTTTCCTGTGCCTAGTCACAACATGATTTATTAGCATAAACCCTTCATCTATTGTTCTCAGCTGCAATACAATACAGAGAACAATACAGCAGGGGATTAAGTCATTAAAGGAGGGGATTAAGTCCGACTGGCCAGTCTCAGTTAATCCTATTAAAGGTCCAGATAAATGTGGACCCATCTGTAGCTGTCAATGCCTCAGTTATCCGCTTTGCAAAAGGATGACTGCTGTCATATTTAATCTTCCTCACAAAGGACTGTTGGACAGTCAATTGCTTAGTTGAAGTAGTACAAGTGGTCTCCGACTTCTCCTCTGGTATGACGATCGACTCCCAACAACAACAACAGCAGCATCAGCAGCAGTAGGTATACCACTGAAGGATCCTCCAGAAGAATCCCGGTTAGGAGAGGACTCGTCAGTCATGCCAGTGACATGTCCTGCAGGACTACTGACATTCCTGACTGAGGAGGAAATTGACGGTGAGGGAGTTGGTCGTGTGGTTTGCAGGTGCTTGGGTACAAGAGGAAGAAGAGGACTGCTTACACTCTTACCCAAAGTTTCTGAACTTGACAATGACTTCTGATGAATGCGCTGCAGGTGATGTATAAAGGAGGATGTTCCTAGGTGGTTTGACACCTGTTGTCCGGATTTGTGGAGAAATAATTCCACACTGAAGAAGTGGCTTTTTTGGTATTTTGCCCAGGCATGACAATGAGCTTTCTCATCCCACGGACAACTGTCTCCCCTGGTGCCTGATTTAAATAAACCAAATCACCATCAGAATCCTCATCTTCACCTTCCTCCTCAGTGCCAGCAACACTCATATCCTCATCCTGGTGTACTTCAGCAGTGACATCTTCAATTTGAAAATCAGAAACTGGACTGTGGGTGGTCCATCCAGCACTTGCAGAGGGCGTGCAGATGGTGGAAGGAGCCACCTCTTCCCATCCAGTGTTGGGAAGGTCATGCATCACAACCGCCGACAAACTTGGACTCTCCTTGGGGATTTGTGATACCATCTTAGAACGCACAGTTCTTTGCGGTGCTTTTGCCAGCTTTTCTATTATCATTTTTCTAGTGGGAGGATGAGGGCTTCCATTGTCAGGTGAAGCTGAACCACTAGTCATGAACATAGGCCAGGGCCTTAGCAGTTCCTTGCCACTCCATGTCATAAATGGCATATTGGCAAGTTTACGTTTCTCCTCAGACCATTTCCATTCATTTTTTTGGGTCATTTTACTGAACTTTGGCTTTTTGGATTTTACATGCCCTCTGCTATGACATTGGACATTGGCCTTGGCAGACAACGTTGATGGCATTTCATTGTCTGTCATGACTAGTGGCAGCAGCTTCACCACTAGGAGGAAGTGGTTCTTCTTCTTTCCCTATTTTAGCCTCCAAATTTTTGTTCTCCATTATTTTTCTGAAGTTGTATAACAAAGGGGGTAATTCCAAGTTGATCGCAGCAGGAAATTTTTTAGCAGTTGGGCAAAACCATGTGCACTGCAGGGGATGCAGATATAACATGTGCAGAAAGAGTTAGATTTGGGTGGGTTATTTTATTTCTGTGCAGGGTAAATACTGGCTGCTTTATTTTTACACTGCAAATTAGATTGCAGATTGAACACACCACACCCAAATCTAACTCTCTCTGCACATGTTAAAACTGTCTCCCCTGCAGTGTACATGGTTTTGCCCAACTGTTAACAAACTTCCTGCTGCGATCAATTTGGAATTACCCCCAATATGTGGCACAGGAGAGCGTACCTCTACACCACACAGGGCAAATCCTGTGAAAATTATTTGGATTAAATATTAATAACCCCTTTATTTGGAGTAAATAATATACAGCACAGGACAGCACCACTGGACATATACAGCAGTATCACTGGAATTATATGGCAGTACCACTGGACTTATTCGGCAGTACCACTGGATTGGATTTATACAGCAGTACCACTGGATTTATACGGCAGTATAACTGGACAGGATTTATACAGAAGTACCACTGGATTTATACGGCAGTACCACTGGACATATACGGCAGTATTACTTGAATTATATGGCAGTACCACTGGACATATATGGCAGTACCACTGGACATATACAGCAGTATCACTAAACTGGATTTATACGGCAGTACCTCTGGATTTATACGGCAGTACCACTGGATATATACGGCAGTACCACTGGAATTATATGGTAGTTCCACTGGACATATACGGCAGTATCACTGGACTTTTACGGCAGTATCACTGGACTTATACGGCAGTATCACTGGACTTATTCGGCAGTATTACTGGACTAGATTTATACGGCAGTACCACTGGACTTATATGGCAGTACCACTGGACTGGATTTATACGGCAGTACCACTGGACATATACGGCAGTATCACTGGAATTATATGGCAGTATCACTGGACTGGATTTATACGGTAGTACCACTGGATTTATACGACAGTACCACTGGACATATATGGCAGTATCACTGGAATTATATGGCAGTATCACTGGATTTATATGGCAGTACCACTGGACATATACGGCAGTACCACTGGACATATACGGCAGTATCACTGGACTTATACGGCAGTATCACTGGACTGGATTTATACGGCAGTCCCACTGGACATATACGGCAGTATCACTGGAATTATATGGCAGTATCACTGGACTGGATTTATACAGTAGTACCACTATATATATACGACAGTACCACTGGACATATATGGCAGATTCACTGGAATTATATGGTAGTACCACTGGAATTATATGGTAGTACCACTGGAATTATACGGCAGTACCACTGGACATATATGGTAGTATCACTGGAATTATATGGCAGTATCACTGGACTGGATTTATACAGTAGTACCACTATATATATACGACAGTACCACTGGACATATATGGCAGCATCACTGGAATTATATGGCAGTACCACTGAAAATATACAACAGTATCACTAAACTGGATTTATACGGCAGTACCACTGGATTTATACGGCAGTACCACTGGACATATACTGCAGTACCACTGGACATATTCGCCAGTATCACTGGACTTATTCGGCAGTATCACTGGACTGTATTAAACGGCAGTACCACTGGATTTAATTGGCAGTACCACTGGACATATATGGCAGTATCACTGGAATTATATGTCAGTATCACTGGACATATACGGCAGTACCACTGGACTAGATTTATACGGCAGTATCACTGGACTTTTACGGCCGTATCACTGGACATATACGGCAGTACCACTGGACATATATGGCAGTATCACTGTATTTATACGGCAGTACCACTGGACATATATGGCAGTTTCACTTGAATTATAGGGTAGTACCACTGGACTTATACTGCAGTATCACTGGAATTATATGGGAGTACCACTGGACTTATTCGGCAGTACCACTGGATTGGATTTATACAGCAGTACCAATGGACTTATACGGCAGTTAACTGGACAGGATTTATACAGAAGTACCACTGGACTTATATGGCAGTACCACTGGACATGTACGGCAGTATTACTTGAATTATATGGCTGTACCACTGGACATATATGACAGTACCACTGGACATATACAGCAGTATCACTAAACTAGATTTATATGGCAGTACCTCTGGATTTATATGGCAGTACCACTGGACATATACGGCAATACCACTGGAATTATATGGCAGTACCACTGAAATGATATGGTAGTACCACTGGACATATACGGCAGTATCACTGGACTTATACGGCAGTATCACTGGACTTATATGGCAGTATCATTGGACATATACGGCAGTATCACTGGACATATACGGCAGTATTACTGGACTAGATTTATACGGCAGTACCCACTGGACTTATATTGCAGTACCACTGGACTGGATTTATACGGCAGTACCACTGGACATATACGGCAGATTCACTGGAATTATATGGCAGTTTCACTGGACTGGATTTATATGGTAGTACCACTGGATTTATACGACAGTACCACTGGACATATATGGCAGTATCACTGGAATTATATGGCAGTATCACTGGACATATATGGCAGTATCACTGGATTTATATGGCAGTACCACTGGACATATACGACAGTACCACTGGACATATACGGCAGTACCACTGGACATATACGGCAGTACCACTGGACATATACGGCAGTACCACTGGACATATACGGCAGTACCACTGGACATATACGACAGTATCTCTGGACATATACGACAGTATCACTGGACTGGATTTATACGGCAGTACCACTGGACATATACGGCAGTATCACTGGAATTATATGGCAGTACCTCTGGACATTTATGGCAATTTCATTGGAATTATATGGTAGTACCACTGGAATTATTTGGTAGTACCACTGGAATTATATGGTAGTACCACTGGACTTATACGGCAGTACCACTGGACATATATACGGCAGTATCACTGGAATTATATGGCAGTATCACTGGACTGGATTTATACAGTAGTACCACTATATATATATATATGACAGTACTACTGGACATATATGGCAGCATCACTGGAATTATATGGCAGTAGCACTGGAAATATACAGCAGTATCACTAAACTGGATTTATACGGCAGTACCACTGGATTTATACGGCAGTACCACTGGACATATATGGCAGTACCACTGAACATATTCGGCAGTATCACTGGACTTATACGGCAGTATCACTGGACTGGATTTATACGGCAGTACCACTGGATTTATTTGGCAGTACCACTGGACATATACGGCAGTATCACTGGAATTATATGGCAGTATCACTGGACATATACGACAGTACCACTGGACTAGATTTATACGGCAGTATCACTGGACTTTTACGGCAGTATCACTGGACATATACGGCAGTACCACTGGACATATATGGCAGTATCACTGGATTTATACGGCAGTACCACTGGACATATATGGCAGTTTCACTTGAATTATAGGGTAGTACCACTGTACTTATACTGCAGTACCACTGGACATATACGGCAGTACCACTGGACATAAACAGCAGTATCACTGGACTTATACGGCAGTATCACTGGACTGGATTTATACGGCAGTACCACTGGATTAATACGGCAGTGCCACTGGACATATGCGGCTGTATCACTTGAATTATATAGCAGTACCACTGGACATATACAGCAGTATCACTGGATTTATATGACAGTACCACTGGACATATACGGCAGTACCACTGGACTGGACATATACGGCAGCATCACTGGATTTATACAGCAGTACCGCTGGACTGGATTTATGCGGCAGTATCACTGGACATATACGGCAGTACCGCTGGACTTATACGGCAGTACCACTGGACTTATACGGCAGTACCACTGGACTTATACAGCAGCCCAGGGCCATATGGCAGCAGAGGACACCACCACTGTGACTGGACTGATGCAGCACAAGACACCCCCACTGGACTGATGCAGCACAACACAGCACCACTGGACTGGACTTATACAGCTACACTGGAAATATGGCAGCAGAGGACACCACCACTGTGACAGGACTTATGCAGCATAAGATACTACACTGGACTGAGCAGCACAGGACAGCACTGAAATCGCCACCCTACTTTCCCGCACAGACACTGAGTGAGGACGGAGACATGTTCTCTTGCTACACTCTCCAATGCCGGAGTGAAAATGGCGGTGACGCGTGGCTCCTTATATGGAATCCAAAACCCAAGAGAATCTGACAGCGGGATTATGATGTTTTCCCTCGTTCTGGTTTCCGATTCTGGCGTGAAGTCCAGAGTCGGACTCGGATCCGGTCTCAGGACGTAATGTTCGGTAGGGTTCAGTTCTCAGAGAACCGAACCCGCTTATCTCTACTGAATACCTACTGTTATGTTCTTTGTTAAAGCCAAGACCTGCTGGAAGAAGTGTAAATAAACAGATTCTATTTTGAGATAAGATATGATGTTCTGGCACTCAAATAATTACGTGATCCATTGAGCTGCACTGCACCTGTACCAACGGGTGGTATTCATGTGACCGCCGGTCAGCTGACCGACAGTCACATGATCTCCTACACCATCCCGACGGCTCGCTATCCCGATGGTAGGCATGCCGGCCAACAGGGACTATTTCCACTCGTGGGTGTCCACGACACCCATAGAGTGGGAATAGAACCCGTGGCGACCGCAGGTCGCCACCGAGCCCTCAACGTGGCGAGCGCAGCGAGCCCGCAAGGGGCTTGCTGCACTTGCCCCTCCCCGCCGGGATCCCGGCGTCGGTATGCTGCCAGGATCCCGGTGTCGGTAAGCTGACTACACCCGTACCAACACCTGTGTCTACATCTTAGTGACTTTGCTGTAAAACCAACATATGTGGGGAGCATCTTTGTACACATAGGGGCAGATGTATTAACCTGGAGAAGACATAAGGATGTGATAAACCAGTGATAAATGCAAGGCGATACACGCACCAGCCAATCAGCTCCAATATGTAAATTAACAGTTAGCAGCTGATTGTCTGGTGCGTTTATGACCTTGCATTTATCACTGGTTTATCACTTCCTTATGCCATCTCCAGGTTAATACATCTGCCCCATAGTGCCCAAACCTATGAGCTAGCCTTAGCATAGAAACGTTACAGAGAGGAGGTGCATTACTAGCTCAGAATGACATGCCAGGGGAGCTGAGTAAATCCCCAGTGGCCCGCCTGCTTCAGAGTTCCGCCCACTACCATTAGGGGGTGTGAATCATGTAGAAGTGGTATGGTCCCAATAGGGCCATCTTTGACCATATTACAAGGGTCACCTTTTTGTTACTACAGCGGCTGTCTGCCTGTTATGTTGAGGTAAGTGCACGAACATAGGAAGCTTCTGTTCTCAGCATTGTCTGGTCAGCTGAGCTCTGATTAGCTGAGTGACACATCACATACAGTGGGGTCTATTTACTAAGCCTTGCATGGAGATAAAGTGGATAGAGATAAAGTACCAGCCAATCAGCTCCTAAATGCCATGTCACAGATTGGATTTTAGAAATGATAGTTAGGAGCTGGTTGGCTGGTACTTTGTCTCCGTCCACTTTATCTCCATCCAAGGCTTAGTAAATAAACCCCAGAATGTCACTCAGTCAATTGGAGCACTGCCATGCCCCCATCAGATCTGAATTAAGGCTTTGGAGTGCCTGGGGCACTTAAGATAGGGGGCCCTAAAATCTAGAATTAAAAATTATAGCGTCATAATTTACCATTTTAAATAAGCACGTTTTTGTTTTTACACTATCTCTAATGCTAGGTACACACTAGAATGATATATTGTTTGTCTGTGCATCAAATGATATATTGGTAGTTCATTGGTGGGTGTGTACTCCCGATATGTTTATGAACTACGTTGTTAACAGACATATCAGGTGAGCCATGTAGCACAGTCAATGCCGCTATATCTCTCATGTATGTCGGCATGTCTGGCTGTGTGTACCCCAGCCGACCATCCCATAGGCTGGCTGCAGGAACCGCCAACAATGATGTCACATGCTGAATGGACAAATTCATATGTCCACCCAGTTGTGATGTCTAGCCAGACATATATAGAGTGGCCGATTGGTAAGATGCCGTGGTCGGAGGATCTGTAGGCATAATGTGTACCCAGCCTTAGGGGTCGATCCTTTTAGCCATGATCCTTTTAGCCATGATCAAATCATCGCTGCAATGGCCGCACTTTACGTCGGTTCACATTTGCATAAAAGTGCTTGCTGCCCCATAGGGCTCTGAGCACTTTGGTGCGAATTCAGGCCAAAACCAGCACGCGAAGGGTGCGAGATCAGGTGCTGTTGCCGGCGTTTAAACACCATGGCATTGGCACATTGCAATCTTCACGGGTAATAGGATTGACCCCTTAGTGTCTTCTCCAGTGCCCCCACACCAATGTGTATAATATGCACGGATGTAATATTTACCCACAATTGTATTGTCTGCCAGTATTATTCACCCCTCAACATTTTAATTGTCCCCAATCTCACTGTACACCAGTGCCACTCTGAAACCCCACAACTTCCTTTCAATTCTAATTGATAACAAAAATAGTACACTACAGTACAGACTCCAGAAAATCTTTTCCCCGATACACAAAATTATGCTGTATGGGCTTATTATGTACTTTTTCACTTTGTCAGTATCCTGCCTGCGATGCAGAGCTGACTTGCTGCACAGCTGCAACAATATAACACTCCTCCCTTCTAGCCACAATATGCCTGCCCCCTCCTTTCCTGCAGCCTGTGTGGACTGTGTTTGAGTACTGTGGGAGGACCGGGTAGCCCATGTGTGAGATACATCAGAGTGTCTGTAATAGGGATGGCCATCGACCACCGATGATTCCTAATCATTGATGGTTTATGGCTGATGACGAATGCTTTTGCCATAGATGGGAGAGAACAAGATATTTTCCCTCCGTCATGGCACAGCATAACTGAATATTATAATTTTTTTTTTTACAAGATTCCCGGACTTGGAACATAGCTACGCCCTCAACACCCCCCAAAACCTGTCCCCGGGCTGTGATAGGTCCGCGGGTCATTCACTGAAATAGCAGGGATGACAATTGATGGGTGAAACCGTCAATGGTCTCCCATAGCATAGTTGGTGACCATCGATGGCCACTCACAATTTCACCATCGATGGCATCCATCAATGGCGAACACACCGATGGCCATCCCTAGTCTGTACGGCACAGAGAATGTGCTTCAGTGTGTGTGAGAGGCACAATGTGTGTGTGTGAGAGGCACAAAGTGTGTATCAATATGTGTGTGAAGGGCACAGAATGTGCATCAGCATGTAAGTGAGTCACTGTGTGCATCACTGTGTGCGTCACTGTGTGAGTGAAAGTCAAAGAGTGTGTGTCAGGGTGTGTTTTAAAGGCTTTACATTCTAGAGCTTGGCCCCTGCCTCTCTAGAATGTAAAGCTTATTTGCGGTGGTGCCATCTGAATTCCACCGGGACTGGATTGCTTTTTTGCTATAAAAGCTATCTGCCCACCGCAAATTTAGAAGAGGGTGAGAAACATATATATCTTTTTGGGATCAGTGCAATATACCTCATGTATGTTTTATATGTTTTTATGTCATTTCTGTAATAAATTGTGTTTTATTTATAAACACTTATGCCATTTGTCATCTTTGACACAAAAGGCGCCTATGTACACATAAAAATTATTTTTTTCCTGCTCTAGTATTTTAGGGATTTGGTGTTCCCTTGTTAATGTGTAACGGCTGCCTATTGTGACATTTATTGCGCACTTTTGGGTTATATTTCTTTTCTGGTATTATGACTGCAGTGCAAAAAATAGCGGTAAAAGTAAAACAGTAAATGGCACAGCTCCAATTGTCCAGGATATAATACAGTCAAACTCACCTGCCGGTAATAGAGATGAAATGTAAAGCCTATTATTATACAGCCCCATTGACCAGCATTATAATGCACAGGCAAATTACCCAGTACACACACCCAGCGTCCAGTCCGCAAAAAGTCATCAGTTGTTAGCTACTGTTGACACCAGAATCCACTTTCAGTCTCCATTGAGTACTGCCCGGAGCTGGCAGCCACACTAAAAGTGCCACACACTAAAATGATATTGTACATTATGGGGGTAATTCTGAGTTGATCGCAGCTTCAAGTTTGTTAGCAATTGGGCAAAACCATGGCCCTCATTCCGAGTTGTTCGCTTGCAAGCTGCTTTTAGCAGATTTACTCACGCTAAGTCGCCGCCTACTGGGAGTGAATCTTAGTTTCTTAAAATTGCGAACGACGTATTCGCAATATTGCGATTACACCTCTCTTAGCAGTTTCTGAGTAGCTCCAGACTTACTCGGCATCTGCGATCAGTTCAGTGCTTGTCGTTCCTGGTTTGACGTCACAAACACACCCAGCGTTCGCCCAGACACTCCTCCGTTTCTCCAGCCACTCCCACGTTTTTCCCAGAAACGGTAGCGTTTTTCCCGCACACACCCATAAAACGGCCAGTTTCCGCCCAGTAACACCCACTTCCTGTCAATCACACTACGATCACGAGAACGATGAAAAAGCCGTGAGTAAAATTCCTAACTGCATAGCAAATTTACTTGGCGCAGTCGCACTGCGGACATTGCGCATGCGCACTAAGCGGAAAATCGCTGCGATGCGAAAAAAAATACCGAGCGAACAACTCGGAATGACCCCCCATGTGCACTGCAGGGGAGGCAGATATAACATGTGCAGAGAGATAGATTTGGGTGTGGTGTGTTCAATCTGCAATCTAAATTGCAGTGTAAAAATAAAGCAGCCAGTATTTACCCTGCATAGAAACAAAATAACCCACCCAAATCTAACTCTCTCTGCAATTGTTATATCTGCCCCCCCCCCTGCAGTGCACATGGTTTTGCCCAACTGCTAAAAAATTTCCTGCTGCGATCAACTTGGAATTACACCCTATGTGCACGATTTCGATATATCGGATCGATATATTGTTAGTAAAAGTGCAAATCGTGTACTGTACCTTTCACTAATGATAATAATCCGATGCGGAGTCCCGCTGGTCGTATGTCGCAACTTCAGATCTTCAATGCTGCAGGGAAGATTTGGAACAGAGCAAGCGATTTTGTACAAATCGTTTGTGGTTTTTCACATCAGATGTATCTAACGATACCTCGACCGATCAGTGGCCCTCATTCCGAGTTGTTCGCTCTCTAGCTGCTTTTAGCAGCATTGCACACGCTAGGCCGCCGCCCTCTGGGAGTGTATCTTAGCTTAGCAGAATTGCGAACAAAAGATTCGCAGAATTGCGAATAGAAATTTCTTAGCAGTTTCTGAGTAGCTCCAGACTTACTCAGCCATTGCGATCAGTTCAGTCAGTTTCTTTCCTGGTTTGACGTCACAAACACACCCAGCGTTTGCCCAACCACTCCCCCGTTTCTTCAGACACTCCCGCGTTTTTCCCAGAAACGCCAGCGTTTTTTCGCACACGCCCAGAAAACGGCCAGTTTCTGCCCAGAAACACCCACTTCCTGTCAATCACAGTACGATCACCAGAACGATGACAATTCCTCGTTATGTCGTGAGTAAAATACCTAACTTATGTGTAAAATAACTAAGCGCATGCGCTCTGCGAACCTTGCGCATGCGCATTAAGCGACTAATCGCAATATAGCGAAAATCGGCAACGAGCGAACAACTCGGAATGACCACCAGTGTCCGAACAGTCGCCGATCACTCAGTCTAGTATGTGGGCACCTCAAGGCAGAGTGCGTCACTATCTCAGCCATAATTGCCCGCTGAGTGGTCTCCAAGACTCGTGACGTACAGTAACTACCGCTGCCTGCCGTGCTGCTGGACTGTATACACCACCCATTCGGACACCAGCAATGGCAGTCTGGGGGATATATGGGCTGTCCGGATGGGTAACAACCTTATACATTCCCTTTGGAGCTAGCTAGCAAGTGCCTAGGTCATCTATACCCAGGGCCAGCCCTGGATCATATTACTCAAAAATTAACAATGACATGAAACATAAGTTAAACATGTCTCTACCCAAATGAACTTACAATCTAAGTGGAAGACTTAACACATAGGTAGTAGAACTGCAACTGAACCTGCTGGTGGGGAATATGTGTGTGTGGCTACCATATGCCAGAAGCTTTATCCGACACCAAAATGAAAGCACCCATTGGTATCGATCATTTTTGTGTGACTGCTGGCAGTGTGGGAATGTGGCACTAGCGTATCTATAATAGGTGCAGTGTGTGCGGTGCACACGGGCCCCTGGGTCCAGAGGGGGCCCACACTGCACAAACTGCACCCATTTCTTTTATACTTACCTTTCTGGTGTCCATCGGTGACTGTGTGTGGGCCCCCTCCTCTCCCATAGCCATCACTGCCGCTGCTATGCTGCTAGCACACTGAGCACTAGAGACTCTGGCACAGTGCCAGAGTCTACAGCGCATGTGCAGGACTTTAAAAAAAATGGCGTGGTGGCCATTTTTCCGGAGTCTTGCGCATGCGCTGTAGACTCTGGCACTGTGCCAGAGTCTCAGTACTAAGAGCGCTAACAGTGGAGGTGAGGGGGCCCACACACAGAGTCTGCACACGGGTCCCCTCCTCTCTAGAAACGCCTCTGGAATGTGGTGAGACAGTGGGAGGCGGTGGCATGCAAAATTAATTCTAAATGTATATATACATCCTAATTTGCTGTTTTATTCAGTCATTTTTTTAACACTTTTAATATATTCATTTATATTCTGTAATCACTCATAACACTATACTGTTTATGTTTATATTCTTATGATTGCACCGGCACTAAGTAATAATGGTTGCATATAAACCCTTTATTAGTAGCAGTTTTGTAGGGCACTACTTCTATTAGAAAGATAAAAGGAAACTAAAAGGAATTCATACTGACATAACTATCAGAAAATAGAAATACAATATATTTGATAGTAATATAATTTTCACATGGTCGAATAACGTTCCCTGTTTAATTTATGAATGTGGACACTATTCAGCTAAAGACATGAAAATGTCATCAGATATGGTCTATAGTACATTGTTCCTGGTGCCCCTATGGGACCTACAATTGCATCATCTCAGTTTCCCAATCGAAAGCACTAAAGTGTGAAATGAAAGCATGATATGTACGAACAGTGTGTACACTAATTTCCTGCATGATTTATTCCTTTGTAATTATATTTCAGGCAGTATGATTATGCCCGGTTTAGACCACACTTTTACAGAATGCACACATTTACGTCAGTAGCTTGTTACTAGAACTCATTTTTCATGTGCTGCTTGCAGAGGAGGGGAATGTGAGGGTGCTTGGGACGTGCTGCTACACAGCACATCACAGAACTCTGACAAGAAACACAATGGGCTTGATGACTGTGGAAGGTGTTGTTGCCCTTTTCTGACCTCGGTGAATCAGTCTGAATCACAAGATTGCTCTTCTTTATCTGTCTGAGTCAAGTACAAAGGCCACGTACCAGGCGTTTGTTGTGTTACTTCCTATTAAAGAGTTTCTTTATGTGCAAACTCAATCCAACAGAGGTCTGCATGTGTTAGTGATGTATTTAGCCCCCCTCCCCTCTTCCTGATCTTTTCTTTCCAAGACATTTTATTCATGTGACTTTACCCAAATTCCTTCTTGGCTTCCTGAGGCACTTCATTTTGTACAAAAGGTTCGAAAAAAAGAAAGAAAGTAGAAACACAACAGAATAAAGAGCCATGGCTAAAAAAGTGAATATAACATATTTAAGTATAATAAAATGAATAAAAAATTGACCATTTTTATTATTTTATCTATAGAAATTATTTTATGATAAACGCAGTGATCTGTCCAGTCATGTCATCTATAATTCATGAATCAAATTCACTTGTATGTCCCACAAAACTCTAACATTTCTTGTTTGCATGTTCTAATGATGCATTTTTCTCACTAGTGATTAGAGATGTGCACCGGAAATTTTTTGGGTTTTGGTTTTGGATTCGGTTCCGCGGCCGTGTTTTGGATTTGGTCGCGTTTTGGCAAAACCTCCCTTAAATTTATTTGTCAGATTCGGGTGTGTTTTGGATTCGGGTGTTTTTTTTCAAAAACCCCACAAAAACAGCTTAAATCATAGAATTTTGGGGTAATTTTGATCCCATAGTATTATTAACGTCAATAACCATAATTTCCACTCATTTCCAGTCTATTCTGAAAACCTCACACCTCACAATATTATTTTTAGTCCTAAAATTTGCACCAAGGTCGCTGGATGACTAAGCTAAGCGACCCAAGTGGCCGGCACAAACACCTGGCCGATATAGGAGTGGCACTGCAGTGACAGACAGGATGGCACTTAAAAAAATTGGCCCCAAATATCACATGATGCAAAGATAAATAATAAAAAAAGAGGTGCAAGATGGATTGTCCTTGGGCCCTCCCACCCACCCTTATGTTGTATAAACAGGACATGCACACTTTAACAAATCCATCATTTCAGCGACAGGGTCTGCCACACAACTGTAGCTGAAATGACTGGTTGGTTTGGGCCCCCACTAAAAAAGAAGCAATCAATCTCTCCTTGCACAAACTGGCTCTACAGAGGCAAGATGTCGACCTCATCATCATCCTCTGATTCCTCACCCCTTTCACTGTGTACATCCCCCTCCTCACAGAGTATTAATTCGTCCCCACTGGAATCCACCATCACAGATCCCTGTGTACTTTCTGGAGGCAATTGCTGGTAAATGTCTCCATGGAGGAATTGATTATAATTCATTTTGATGATCATCTTCTCCACATTTTGTGGAAGTAACCTCGTACGCCGATCGCTGACAAGGTGACCGGCTGCACTAAACACTCTTTCGGAGTACACACTGGAGGGGGGGGCAACTTAGGTAAAATAAAGCCAGTTTGTGCAAGGGCCTCCAAATTGCCTCTTTTTCCTGCCAGTATACGTACGGACAGTCTGACGTGCCTACTTGGATGCTGTCACTCATATAATCCTCCACCATTCTTTCAATGGTGACAGAATCGTATGCAGTGACAGTAGACGATATGTCAGTAATTGTTGGCAGGTCCTTCAGTCCGGACTAGATGTCAGTTTTCGCTCCTGACTGCCCTGCATCACCGCCAGCGGGTGGTTTTGGAAATCTGATCCTTTTCCTGGCAGCTCCAGTGGCGGTAGAAAATGAAGGAGGAGCTGTTGGCAGGTCACGTTCTGCTTGACTTGACAAGTGTCTCACCAGCAGGTCTTTGAACATCTGCAGACTTGTGTCTGCCGGAAAGAGAGAGACAACGTAGGCTTTAAACCTAGGATCAAGCACGGTGGCCAAAATGTAGTGCTCTGATTTCAATAGATTGACCACCCGTTAATCCTGGTTAAGCGAATTAAGGGCTCCATCCACAAGTCGCACATGCCTAGCGGAATTGCTCCATTTTAGCTCCTCCTTCAATCTCTCCAGCTGCATCTGCAGAAGCCTGATGAGGGGAATGACCTGACTCAGGCTGGCAGTGTCTGAACTGACTTCACGTGTGGCAAGTTCAAAGGGTTGCAGAACCTTGCACAACGTTGAAATCATTCTCCACTGCGCTTGAGTCAGGTGCATTCCCCCTCCTTTGCCTATATCGTAGGCAGATGTATAGACTTGAATGGCCTTTTGCTGCTCCTCCATCCTCTGAAGCATATAAAGGGTTGAATTCCACCTCGTTACCACCTCTTGCTTCAGCTCATGGCGGGGCAGGTTCAGGAGTGTTTGCTGGTGCTCCAGTCTTCGGCATGCGGTGGTTGAATGCCGAAAGTAGCCCGCAATTCTTCGGGCCACTGACAGCATCTCTTGCACGCCCCTGTCGTTTTTAAAAAATTCTGCACCACCAAATTCATTGTATGTGCAAAACATGGGACATGCTGGAATTTGCCCACATGTAATGCACACACAATATTGGTGGCATTGTCCGATATCACAAATCCCCAGGAGAGTCCAATTGGGGTAAGCCAATCTGCGATGATGTTCCTCAGTTTCCGTAAGAGGTTGTCAGCTGTGTGCCTCTTATGGAAAGCGGTGATACAAAGCGTATCCTGCCTAGAAACAAGTTGGCGTTTGCGAGATGCTGCTACTGGTGCCGCCGCTGCTGTTCTTGCTGTGGGAGGCAATACAACTACCCAGTGGGCTGTCACAGTCATATAGTCCTGAGTCTGCCCTGCTCCACTTGTCCACATGTCCGTGGTTAAGTGGACATTGGGTACAACTGCATTTTTTAGGACACTGGTGACTCTTTTTCTGACGTCTGTGTACATTCTCGGTATCGCCTGCCTAGAGAAGTGGAACCTAGATGGCATTTGGTTCTGGGGTCACACTACCTCAAGAAATTCTCTAAGTCCCTGTGAACTAATGGTGGATACCGGACGCATGTCTAACACCAACACAGCTGCCAAGGCCTGAGTTATCCGCTTTGCAACAGGATGACTGCTGCGATATTTCATCTTCCTCACAAAGGACTGTTGGACAGTCAATTGCTTACTGGAAGTAGTACAAGTGGTCTTCCGACTTCCCCTCTGGTATGACGATCGACTTCCAGCAGCAGCAACAACAGCAGCGCCAGCAGCAGTAGGCATTACACGCAAGGAAAAATTTTGATACATGGAATACCGCTCAACCAGCACCTTACTAAACATCAACAGCTTTTTTGTTCAGCTTATTAGAATCCGTGCACCTCCTTCAACATTTCCGCATATGGAGAGGCTTTCAGACCTCGATCACGCAGTCTTATATAATCAACGGAACCCGGTGTCAACACCACCACTTCCAGCGTGCAGGCCGTCGGGTGGTGGCAAACAGGATCTAGATCCTGTTTGCCACCACCCGACGGCCTGCACGCTGGAAGAATCCTCCTTGTCAACTTCCTCCCCAGCGCCAGCAACACTCATATCCTCATCCTGGTGTACTTCAACAGTGACATCTTCAATTTGACTATCAGGAACTGGACTGTGAGTGCTCCTTCCAGCACTTGCAGGGGGCGTGCAAATGGTGGAAGGAGCCACCTCTTCCCATCCAGTGTTGGTAAGGTCAGGCATCGCAACCGAGACAATTGGACTCTCCTTGGGGATTTGTTATTTAGAAGAACGCACAGTTCTTTGCTGTGCTTTTGCCAGCTTAACGCTTTTAATTTTTCTAGCGGTAGGATGAGTGCTTCCATCCTCATGGGAAGCTGAACCACTAGCCAAGAACATAAGCCAGGGCCTCAGCCGTTCCTTGCCACTCCGTATTGTTATTGGCATATTGGCAAGTTTACGCTTCTCCTCAGACGAATTTAATTTAGATTTTTGGGTCATCATTTTACGGAACTTTTGCTTCTTGGATTTTACACGCTCTCTACTATGACATTGGGCATCGGCCTTGGCAGACGGCGTTGATGGCATTTCATCGTCTCTGTCATGACTAGTGGCAGTAGCTTCAGCAGTAGGTGGAAGTGGATCTTGATCTTTCCCTATTTTACCCTCCACATTTTTGTTCTCCATTTTTTAATGTGTGGAATTATATGCCAGTAATATTTTATTATATCAATAGCAATGGCCTACTGTACTATACTACTATATACCACTCACAACAATGCAGCACAGATATGGATATTTGAAGTGACATGGGGCTGCAAGGTACAGCAATGGCCTACTGTACTGTACTACTATATATACTGGTGGTCACCAAAATGCTGCACTGTACTACTATATACTGCTCACAACAATGCAGCACAGATATGGATACTTGAAGGGACATGGAGCTGCAAGGTACAGCAATGGCCTACTGTACTGTACTACTATATATACTGGTGGTCACCAAAATGCTGCACTGTACTACTATATACTGCTCACAACAATGCAGCACAGATATGGATACTTGAAGTGACACGGAGCTGCAAGGTACAGCAATGGCCTACTGTACTGTACTACTATATATACTGGTGGTCACCAAAATGCTGCACTGTACTACTATATACTGCTCACAACAATGCAGCACAGATATGGATACTTGAAGTGACACGGAGCTGCAAGATACAGCAATGGCCTACTGTACTGTACAACTATATACTGGTGGTCACCAAAATACTGCACTGTACTACTATAGTATATACTGGTCACACAATGTGCAGATATTGAGCACTGATCAGGATACTGTCTAGAACTGAGTCTGACACAGAGCTGCAAGATGCAGCAATGGCCTACTGTACTGTACTACTATAATATACTGGTGGTCATCACAATGCAGCACACTGAGCACAGATATTTGCAGCACACTGAGCACAGATATTGAGCTTTTCAGGCAGAGAACGTAGCCACGTCCTCTCCGCTCAATCTCCAATGCACGAGTGAAAATGGCGGCGACGCGCGGTTCTTTATATGGAATACGAACCTTGTGAGAATCCGATAGCGGGATGATGACATTCGGCCTCGTTCGGGTTAACCGAGCAAGGCGGGAAGATCCGAGGCTGCCTCGGACCCGTGTAAAACATGTGACGTTTGGGGGGGTTCGGATCTCGATGAACCGAACCCACTCATCTCTACTAGTGATATTTTTTTAACTTGCTCAGGAGGGATGTTTTAAGAGAGGAGGAAGTCCATATGCAGCTTCCTCCGTCTAGGCCCCCTCCTCTTCTGGCAGCGGTGCAGCGCTGTAGAGAGTCTAAGGACTAGAGGGCTCTAATGTGCATGTGCAGATCTCTGGGAAAATGGAGCAGATGACATTTTTCCAGAGATTTCCCTACTGCGCATGCACAAATTTTGGGGAAAATGGGCGACTCGCCATTTTCCTGGCAATTTCTGCAGCCCTGCTGCCATTGGCGTGGGACTCTGGAGAGGTAATTATTAAAAAAAAAAAAGGGTGCAGCATGTGCGGAGTGAGCCACCCTGGACTCAGGAGCCTGTGTGCACCGCACACACTGCACCCTTTCTAAATATGCAAGTGTTGCTTAGTGTAAACCAGTGTTTTTCAACCACTGTGCCGTGGCACACTAGTGTGCCCTGAGCAGTCTCCAGGTGTGCCGCCATAAAAGCAGAGCCAGGCCCGTCAGTGTTATGCCGCTACTGAGGCCTCGGAACGATCAATACTGGTGGGTTTAGTAGTTGTAGTAACAGTTCGAATTTTGGGCAAGGGCAGTGTTGGGCTCTTCTGGCTCTCTCAGATGTGGCTCAGGCGTTACCTATGGAGAAGCTGAGACATGAAATCCTAAGACACGCAACTGCACCATGCACAGTGGCGCACACAGGGGGGTTTCCGATTACCTAGAACCCCCCCCCCCCCCCGATGAGCCAAATTTTCTATTTATGAGACAGAGACATAGCTGTCTCTGTCTCAGCTAAAAGCCGTGACCGCGATCGCTAGCGATATCGCGATCGCGAAGCTGCTGCACTGTTGAGCTACTATATGTACAGTAGCTCTCTTCTTACAGATTGTTTTGGGCGGAATTGCTGGCTGAGCTTGTTCAGCCACAGCAGCTCCCTCCGTGCTTACACTGATGCCCCTCTGCTCCCAGCCCCTATGCATACAACTGTGAGTATTTATGTATTTGTCTTTATGTATGTAAGTGTGTGTGTGTGTGTGTGTGTGTGTGTGTGTGTGTGTGTGTTTGTCAATATATGTATGAATGTATATACACACACACACACACACACACACACATGCACACATACATATGCATACATATACACACCCACCCATGGAAACCCCCCTCACTAAATCCTGCATTTGCCCCTGATGAATCACTTTTAAATCTTGTTCAGTGTGCTGCGAGTTGTAAAAGGTTGAAAATATGTGGTGTAACCAATATAAGGTACCATCAGAATGTTTCTGTAACTTTGTATCCATTTGAATGTTTAATGAATCTTTAAACCTGCTAAGGTAGCAGAAGGGATTCAGTAAAACCTATGTTAAAAGCCATTACCAATGTTTTTTTGATACTGGAGCTGATTAAGCACTGTTGGTGCTAATTATATCAGGAACCATTTGAATTTGATATTTATAATAGAGATTAATTCCATCTTTATGATAAATGACATTATGTTGGTAATGAAATCTTATAACACTATTATACTACTATATTGATCCTTTATACCACTAATATTGGCAATTAACTCTGAGAACACCATTATACTACCATATTGGTCCTTTATACCACCTAAGGATTAGGTAAAATTAATTAGGCATTTATAACATCTGTTAAAACATCCTTATACCACCTAAAGAATTAGGTAAAATTAATTAGGCATTTATAAAATCTGTTGAAAATTATTGTATATACTAAATTGAGCCTTTTCTATTGATTGGAACACATTTATAAGATCAATATGTCATATATCATTTTTCATTATCTGCATAAATGACATTGTGGCTTGTAGTGAATTCAGCACTATAGTGTTATTGTTTGCCTTACTGAGTTGTTATGTATCAAATCCCTCATTGGTCAAATTAATTTTCATCACATTTATCTATAGATTACACTATGATAATGTTTCCATTATAGGCACATTCATTTTAGCTGTGAATTCAGCGCACTTTTCATTACATCCATTACTGCAAGCGTTTTTATTGGTATGTACAAATTTGTTTCTGGGTTGTTTTGTACTTTTACATCTATGTACGTTCATGCTCCACCCACTCCATCCGGAATTTCCCCATTAAGATCTGTTTATATTTAATATAGCGTCATGTATACCAGTTCATAGTCTATGTATGGATTATAATAGACTACATTGAATAATATAATATAATAATTAATTGCTAATGTTTAAACATATTCAACGGACTCATCCCCTTTACCTCATCATTTTATTTCTGAAATGTTTTAACAAAATATACCCAATGGGGTTCAGTAATATTATATATTATTTATTATATATATATATCTTACGATTTTTTCAGATTTTTTTTGAGGGATAAATTCGATCATATATCGGTCATCCATTCTTTTATGTTCTTCCGACCTTGTTGGTATGTATATGCATGTATGCATGTATATGTACAGACAGAAAGTTCAGCACTCACCATAGCAAGCTCACTTATCCTCACAACATCAATAAATAAATGATGGGGGTTTAGTTAGTGAATTGGCCAATGCACGGAAGCCTGCATACCGCTCGCCAAGGTACCCCACCTTCATGCAGGTCCTACACTATCACAAAGTCTCAAAAATTAAAACCTGGCAACTGTATCACACATAATATACTGCACACATGCCCACTAGGTTTAATGTGTATCTGCCATGCATCTTATGGCTTTTAAAAGGTACACTAGTCACCTGACACTGGCTGATAAATTACTAAGGAGCAGCTGACACAGGTTTAGAACAAGTGAGATTACACAGGGGTGCATGAAAAGGCCTGTGACCACGGTTAATAAGAGTTCACCAAAGATTAACCCCGTAATATACAAACAAATCTAGAAAACCACAGCACTCGCCACCCCAGAAGCGGGGTGCAATATCTGCACTCACCACTCATAGGGTGGGGTGCATGCAGCCCATGGCCACCAACCCAAATATATACAGACATAAAGTTCAGCACTCACCACAGCAAGCTCACTTATCCTCACAACATCAATAAATAAATGATGGGGTTTAGTTAGTGAATTGGCCAAGGCACGGAAGCCTGCATACCGCTCGCCAAGGTACCCCACCTTCATGCAGGTCCTACACTATCACAAAGTCTCAAAAATTAAAACCTGGCAACTGTATCACACATAATAATACTGCACACATGCCCACTAGGTTTAATGTGTATCTGCCATGCATCTTATGGCTTTTAAAAGGTACACTAGTCACCGGACACTGGCTGATAAATTACTAAGGAGCAGCTGACACAGGTTTAGAACAAGTGAGATTACACAGGGGTGCATGAAAAGGCCTGTGACCACGGTTAATAAGAGTTAACCAAAGATTAACCCCGTAATATACAAACAAATCTAGAAAACCACAGCACTCGCCACCCCAGAAGCGGGGTGCAATATCTGCACTCACCACTCATAGGGTGGGGTGCATGCAGCCCATGGCCACCAACCCAAATATATACAGACAGAAAGTTCAGCACTCACCATAGCAAGCTCACTTATCCTCACAACATCAATAAATAAATGATGGGGGTTTAGTTAGTGAATTGGCCAATGCACGGAAGCCTGCATACCGCTCGCCAAGGTACCCCACCTTCATGCAGGTCCTACACTATCACAAAGTCTCAAAAATTAAAACCTGGCAACTGTATCACACATAATAATACTGCACACATGCCCACTAGGTTTAATGTGTATCTGCCATGCATCTTATGGCTTTTAAAAGTTACACTAGTCACCGGACACTGGCTGATAAATTACTAAGGAGCAGCTGACACAGGTTTAGAACAAGTGAGATTACACAGGGGTGCATAAAAAGGCCTGTGACCACGGTTAATAAGAGTTAACCAAAGATTAACCCCGTAATATACAAACAAATCTAGAAAACCACAGTACTCGCCACCCCAGAAGCGGGGTGCAATATCTGCACTCACCACTCATAGGGTGGGGTGCATGCAGCCCATGGCCACCAACCCAAATATATACAGACAGAAAGTTCAGCACTCACCATAGCAAGCTCACTAATCCTCACAACATCAATAAATAAATGATGGGGGTTTAGTTAGTGAATTGGCCAATGCACGGAAGCCTGCATACCGCTCGCCAAGGTACCCCACCTTCATGCAGGTCCTACACTATCACAAAGTCTCAAAAATTAAAACCTGGCAACTGTATCACACATAATATACTGCACACATGCCCACTAGGTTTAATGTGTATCTGCCATGCATCTTATGGCTTTTAAAAGGTACACTAGTCACCTGACACTGGCTGATAAATTACTAAGGAGCAGCTGACACAGGTTTAGAACAAGTGAGATTACACAGGGGTGCATGTATATGTATGTATGTATTGATGTTTTATCATTTTTTTGACCACTATGGCTAGATCTGGTTATTATATACATTGTTATATCATTGATTCATTTATTATATAGATAATGAGCCCCTGATGAAGTCCAGTTGGACGAAACGCGTTGGGTTTTGGTTCGGATATGAGAGCATCGGATATGTATTAATTAAGAGAGCATCTTCGGATTAACAAACTGTCCGCATTATATTGTTTTATATCTGATGTCTGTATTTTAAATATGTCAGCCATTTGTTATTCAATGTGATTCACTGTCTAACACTTTTATACAACTAAATTGGAGTTTTTTAAGTGAACTGTGGTCAAATCCTGGAAGATAATACCTTGATTAAGCTCCCTTAAGACATCCCCTTTTCTTTTATCTGCACTTTTGTA